>NW_026652794.1:0-23520 GCF_009828535.3 Hylobates moloch
TCTATTCCAAGTCAAAGAATCCTGAATTCAACTACTCATCATCTTTATTGTAGGTCTAGGCAAAGAAAATATGTTTATACAGGTTCTCCTCAGTCTATCCCAATGAGGGAGTAAGGCAGTATTTTTTCAATAAGAATTGAACAGAGGACCAAGCACATTGAGGACAATGTGGCCATCAATGCAGCTAAATGGATGTAGATGTATATATGTGTTTGCTCTCTGCCACACACTGTGCTGAGCACTTTATCTGCTTCCTTTGATCCCAGTGCCTAGCATAGAGCCTGGTACATAGAAGGTGCTCAATAAATATTTGTTGAATGAATGAATGAATGAATGAAATAAAGCTCTGTGGGTATCGTCATGATCATGTATAATGAGGCTGAGAAAGGGTAACAGAGGTCCCCTAGCTAGTAAGGAGTAAGGCCAGAATTCAAACCCAGGCATAGCTGTGCGTTTATATACATTTACCCATACAAGTTTATGTCCTTAACCATCTACTTACCGTTTAAAAATACTACTTCAATGCCTGCTCTGTGTCAGATATTATGTCAGGGCCAAGAATAATGAACCCTCCCCTTCAGAAGTACACAGTCTTGTATAGGAAACAGGGGCACTAGCAAATGCATTAGCAAATAATAGATGCAATCATTACAGTAGACGCATGGTACAGAAGACACCCCTCTGTCCGATGAGATGGGGTCAGGAGACACCCTAGGAGGGACTCATGGATTTGGGCCAGTGGAAGTCTGGGTGTAGGGAAGTTCTGTAGGTCATTCAGCAAGGCAGGCTGAGCAAACCCAGGCTGGAGGATGTCTTTCCTTACCATCTGATCACTTTCAGTTTGCACCACCAGTTTGGGGTGGTCCTGCCAGGTATATCTCAGAAATATTTGATTGAAAAACAACCCTGATCAGCATCAGAGCCTGATCTTTGGAGGTTGTGCATGCAGCAAGCATGCACAGAGGGCAGCTGGTCTCACTAAGCTTTGCTGCTGTGACCACCTTGGCTCAGCCCAGCCTGGACTAGAAGTCCCCACCCAACCAAAGCCAGATCGTACCAGGTAGATCAGACTTTGCTTAAGGACATTAACACAGAGTAACACGCACGGAGGCAAATCTGGACTGTGAGGCTCAGTGCTGTCTCATGCCTAAGACCTTTTCCCTATCTGCTTCCAGGCTTCCTCTGTAGCAGAAACCACATTCCCTATTCCCACTCCAGAAGTGTCCTCAGCCATCTCTAGAACCCTCTTTGTCCAGATCCAAAGGGTTGAAGTCCAGGGACAGAAGAGTGGGACTCCCCTCTCCAATCTACCAAGGCCTCCCTTCCAAGGCCCTCTTTCTTGTCTGAGGGCACCTATTTCCTGGACTTCAACTCTAGGAGTGTCACTCTCTACAGGGGAGACATTGCCTTTTATTGTCAAGGATGTGGCCTTCCTTAGACTCACCACATCAGGATACAACATCTACAGAAAGGCCCCTCACACACAGCAGAGGCACAGGCTGTGGGTACTTGCTGACTGGTGCTCTCAACGGCAGCTGTCAGTCATGATTCATACACTCAAAAAACAACATGGAAAACTGTCTCTGGGCCATTAGCATGCAACGCAAATAATATGTGATCTCAATTTTCTAGAGGAGCACTATCCAATAGAGTGTGAGTCATGTATGCAATGTTATATTTTCTACATTAGTAGCCACATTAATAAAAGTAAAAAAATTCAGGTGAAATTAATGTGAATAATATATTTTATTTAACCCAATATATCCACATATTTTCGCTTCAATGTGTAAATGAAAATTTTACTCTTTTGTTTTGTACAAAGTCTTACATATCCCTGGTAGATTTTACACTTACAGCACATCACCACTGGTGGCTTCTGGCTACTGTATTGGACAGTACAGCTCTACAGGCTTCCAGTTAGTGGAGCTAGAGGATGCTCCCATTATCTTTAATTACCTCTCCATGTAAAGTGGTATTTAGACTCCTCCCTTACCCAGGGGATGATGGCCCAGGACTTTTCCAGGCAAATTTCCTTAGGCTACCCTTTAACACACACAGATAAACTGCTCTATGCCAAGGAATGGAACAGACTCAAAAGAGTGGAACAGTCAGGAGCTGTGCAAGGCATTGCCAGCATCTCAGACTACCTGACCCTGAATACATCCCCATCCTTGGATTCCTGCTATAGCTGCTTTGTATAAAGGGTAAAAAGGGTCTGTTGTTGTTCCCACAGCTGAGCTACCCTACCCAAAGCCTTTCACAGTTGTTGTCTTTGGTTAAATTCCGTTCCATTATTGATGCCTGAGTGACTGATTTTAATGTATTAGACACTTTGATATTAGTAGTTAGGAACTCTTCAGTTGCAAGTGACAGAAAAACCAGTTCAAATTAACTCAAACAATAGGCAGAGGGTATGAGTGCTTTAGCAGCCCACATAACCAGAAGTCACCAAGGATCTTATTTCACGCTCTTCCCACTCTGCGTTCCTCTGCATCAACACAGTCTCTCAGCTTCACGCAGTGCTCTCCTGCAGCTCCAGAAAATCACCTTGAGATCTCAGAGTGTCTTCAACCATGGCAGGTCTCACACCCAGCAGAGAAGAAAGTGACCCTTCTGCTACCTCTCCACAAATCCTAGGATTCACTCTTTGCCATTGGCCAGAACTGAGTCACATGTCCGCCTCTGAACCAATCAGTGCAAGTGGTTGCTGGCTTTCCTAACTGGTTAGACAAATTGAGGCCTACCCCAGGAGTTGAAGAGGGGTTAATCCCACCCAAACTGTATGACTGAAAATAGAGAGGGATGAATTCCCAAAGAAAAAACTCAAGGTCCCTTAGTGTGAGAAGCTAAGAGTAGATATTGAAGAAGCCCCAACAAATGTCCACCACAATCAACATAATATGTCCAAACTTGTTACTTTATCTTGTCTGATGTGTGGGTATTCAACTGGGGAATTGCTGAATTCTCTAGTAACTTCAACTATGTCACATGGAATTAATTTCAATCCCTCCAGGGAACTGTCATAACTACCAGACTCCTTTGGCTAGAGAAGAATCTCCTTAGCACAATGTTTTTAAGAAAACAAGCCTCCCAACTTGGGTGGGATATCCTCAGACTGCTCCATTGAAAGCCTGAATATAATCCAGAGATATTAAGACACAGATACCTCTTAAGAGTTAAAAATTACAGAAAGATTTTTGGAACAAAACACAAGTATTTGTTAGTACCTTACAAAGCCATGTCAAATGTGAGGTTGGCAAATCTTCTAATAAGATCCAATAACATGATTTAAGGAAATTTGTGCGGTCAAATTTCTATGAAAGGGTTTTCAAATAAATTTTTTTCTTAAGCTTTTTCTATGGACAAGACTGCGCTATGTGTACCAGGGACTCTGAGGCTAAAAAAGCAAGGAATGCACTTTGAAAAAGAATCATTCTCAATACTGCAGTATTCCCTGGTATCTTTCTCCTCCATAGGGCTTTAAAATACCACATTCATTTGAAAGATGGAATGTCCCTCCCAAGTTTATCATCTGTAGCAATTACTGTAATTAACAATCAGGACATCCATAAGGTCAGAGTCCGTTCTGCTCACCATTATGTACCCAAGTCCTAGAACACAGTAGGTGCTCTTTAAATATCTGATGCAATGAAAGGAAAATGAGATTGAATGCATTTTGTAGAAGCCTGCCTATTTCAACACAGCTCAGCCTGAAGACCTGTCCATGTGTTCCTCTATAAATCCCCTAGATGGTTGGGACTGAGGTGAGGGGTTGGTGGTGAGGGAGTGGTTGAGAATGAATGGGATGCTAAAAGGTGGCCTAAAAGCAACAATGCCCAGTGCGGAGGATTCAGAGGTGGAGAAAATACAAGAGCTCACTGATGCTCTGGCCAAGAGACACATCTAAGTAGCAAGAGCACACATGATCACACATAACGAAAGGAAGTGTGAAGTGCTGTGGCACAGAGAGGAAGGGGCAATTAATTTTCCCCAGGGGAATCAGGGAGAAATATAATAAATTATATTATATTAGATTGCAATTTGTTTTACCAGAAGCTTCCACCGAGACAATATTTAATACCTCCAGAGACCCAGAGAAATAGTGAGTAGGAGGGCAGGAAGATCACAGGATTGTTAAGTCCCAATCCTCCGAGCCTTAAAGAGTGGCCCATCTGTGTTCATGGATGGATGAGTCTTCCCTTTGCTGCCCAGAGGACCTTTGAGTATGTCCTCTCACAGGCCCACGGGTTCCTGTTCTGCGTGCTCAAAGCCCAGCCAGACAACACTGTGTCCCAGGAAATGAGAAGTTTAGCAGAGAGGGACTGAAAGTCCTTGTTTTGAAAGGGTGCAGTGGGTTATTTCCTGCCACACTATTTTGTTTCTGGCAAAAATTTTAATCAACAGGCTTTCAGAAGAAGGGACTACATCCTCTCTGCTAGATAGATTTGTTTTTGCCACATGGGTTTCAGTGTTCCTAATGAACTGTTAACAAGCTTTCAATTACACGCACAAATTAGGAGAGATGACATGGAGAGGTTTCTATCACAGAGTGCACTCCTAGGCTGCAAACTACAGACCCTTAGGGCCGAGGGCTTTGCCTTTGGACTTTCCAGTGATCCCTTTGACCCGTAAGGGAAAATCATTGCAATTAGGTCCTGGTTTTGGAGGGGAGGGAGGTTTGAAGACCTAAATTAAAAGTAAAATATATATATATATTTTTTCTCTCACTCCAAGTGCTGAAAGTTCTCTTGGTTTCTAGCAAATCAAACAGTTAATTCTCTGCTGCAACTTGTAAACCTGTTTAACTTAAATGGGTGCTGACAGAAGACTTCATTCTGTGCGACTTTTATTGTCATTTCTTTTCCAGCCAATTGGCTCCGTAGGCTTTCTGCTGTTTATCAAGCCCCTCTTTGGGCTTCCGGGAATAAACTCCACACAAAGGAAGAAAACTGTGCACACAAATAACAAACTTTCAGCGTAATTATTCCTGCTCTCTGCCTGTCACTCCTTCCCAAGAGAATCTCCAAAAAGTACCACTTATTCCAGGAGCTCTCAATCTCCCTGGCCTGTTTGATGTCAGGAATGTGATGCTAGGGGAATGGTTTAGAGCGCCGTCGGCAGTGCTGAGGAAAGCCAACTAGGCTGGCACATTCTGGGTGGCAGCGTGCCATTCTCTAGGACACAAAGGGACATGAAAGGTTTTCCGCAGACCCGAAAGAGAAAGGAAAAAAAATCAGAAGTGCTCCCTCGGTGAGAATTGTTGGCAGAGCTCCTCTCACAGAAATCGGATAAGAAAAAGCCCAGTTACTGGTTAACTTTAAGAAAGAGCCAGCCACGCCAGGGGAAGGGCGCACATTAATATTGAATGAAATGACTGTGTGCATAGCTTTGTGGTCAAAGGATCTGTGGGAGATTCTGGAAAGGAGGCTGCCCAGAGGGGCTGTCCCTAAACACACGGGGCTGATGGGCCACAGTTGTTCCCATTTCACTCCCATAAAGTCAATCGTTTCCCCAGAAAGCCAAGGGATCCTCTGTGGGCTGGGCCCTTGGATTTGCAGGGCTAATTCCTGGCCAGCTTAGGCACCCTGTGACTCAGTTTCCCACCTGCTGAAGGACTGGAATGAGGCTGACAATCCCAAAATGAAAGGAGATGCCCAGTGGCAGGATCCCTGGTCCCAGATGCAGAGGCTAGGAGTGGCTGGGAGGGCTGTGGCCGGCCATCAGGACCCTGGAGGCTCCGATGGTTTCTTCCCTTTCTGGGGCACTGCTGCCTCCTGCTGTCCTGCCTATTAAATCTCAGGTTTCTCCCTCCACCCGGCTAATCACCACCACCCTCTCCCTGGAGACTTCTCCTTGTGTCACCCAGGGTGCCATCACACATCAGGTCCCTCTTCAAGTCTGATCTTAGGTTCTTACTCTACTCTATCCTGCTGTAAGGGAGGAGTCCTGAATTTGGATTCTGAAGGCTCAGGCTCAAGTCCAAGCTCTGCCACTCACTGTGTGACAAGGAATACATTTCTTCATCTTGCTGAACTTTGCTTCCTCTTCTGAAAACAGAGATTGGGGAGGATGAAGTCTGCGTGAGGTCCAAGTGAGATCATGGGAAAACTCTGTAAACTAGAAGGCAGTCAACCAGAGGTTTTATTTTATTATTTACTTATTATTTATTCAAACAGGGTCTTACTCTATTGCCCAGGCTGGGTGCAGTGATGTGATCACAGCTCCCTGCAGCCTCAACCTCCAGGGATCAAGCAATCCTCTCACCTCAGCCCCCTGAGTAGCTGGGACTACAAGAGATTGCCACCACACCCAGCTATTTTTTATCTATCTATTTATTTATTTATTTATTTGTTTGTTTGTTTATTTATTTTGTAGAGACAGGATCTCCCTATGTTGCCCAGGCTGGTCTTGAACTCCTGGGCTTGAGAGATCTTCCTGCTTCAACTTCCCAAAGTGTTGAGATTACAGCCATAAGCCGGCAAGCCCAGCCTTAAACTAGAGGTTTTAAATTTGCCTCTATCTCTCTCTTTTACTGTTTTAGCAGTGGAACCCTCTTTTCCAAAGTAGATCTTAAGTGGAGCCCCAAAAAGGCAGAGGGTTCTGGTAGAAGCAGGGGCAGAGCTCCCAGCCCCTTGGCCACACCCTCCAGGTTCTGGTCCCTACCTCATTGCTGGAAAACCACTGCCCTTGAGGAATATTCACTATTAAGCATTAGCAATCAAAAGTATTTTGAAAATGAAGTCCCATGCTATTACTGAAAACATGAATAAGAAGATTAGAAGATAGCCAAACAAGGCCCTTCAAAATGTCTGTCCACCTCTTCTTTTTTCTTTCTTTTTTTTTTTTTTGAGATGGTGTCTCGATCTGTCGCCCAGGCTGGAGTGCAGTGGTGCGATCTCGGCTCACTGCAACTTCCGCCTTCCGGGTTCACACCATTCTCCTGCCTCAGCCTCCCGAGTAGCTGGGACTACAGGCGCCTGCCACCACACCCAGCTAATTTTTTGTATTTTTAGTAGAGATGGGGTTTCACCGTGTTAGCCAGGATGGTCTCTATCTCCTGACCTTGTGATCCGCCTGCCTCGGCCTCCTAAAGTGCTGGGATTACAGGCATGAATCACCGCACCCGGCCCTTTTTCTTTCTTCTTTTCTTTTCTTTTTTTTTTCTTTTTTTTTTGAGACAGCGTCTCATTCTGTCACCCAGGCTGGAGTGCAGTGGTACAATTGTGGTTCACAGCAGCCTGACTGCCTCAGCTCAGGTGATTCTCCTACCTCAGTCTCCCAGGGTAGCTGGGACTACAGGTATGTACTGCTATGCCCGGCTAACTTTTTGTATTTTCTATAGAAACAGGGTCTCACCATGTTGCCCAGGCTGAACTCGAACTCCTGGGCTCAAGCAATCTGCCTACCTTGGCATCTCAAAGTGCTGGGATTACGGACATGAACCACCATGCCTGGCCCTGACTCCCACCTCTTTAAACACAATTTTTTTTGCAACCCACTTCCTCCTTGTCTGATACTCATGGCTACTTATCTTTAAAAGTGGTATCTTATGTCCATTTCGTGACTCGCCCCTACACACACTAACACGCATGCACACATACACACAATTAAGAGCTACCTAAAAGTACACATTTCTTAAAACCATTCTACAAAAATGAGCTACAGATCCACTGGTAAGAATCCTTTTGAATCTCCCAACAATCTCTACCACCGGTCACATTGCCAAAAATGACCACAGACAATTGTCCCCAGCTGACTAATGTCCTCATCGTCAAGAATGGGATTTGCTGGCAGGTTTGGATCTGACATGAGTTGCAGCACTCTGATCAGCTCGTGGGGCCTAGGCCCTGTTTTAATTCAGAGCTGGTATTCCTGCAGGATTCCCCAGTACCTTCCCCTTCACTCTGCCGGTTTCATTAGGCAATTCTTCCCGATCTAAATGCTCACTGTATGGCAGGTTGCAGAGCCACAGTCCCTACCCCCAGCCCCAGAGAGGCCCAGAGGGAAAGTCAGCAGGCACAATTATAGCTTTCATGTGTCTTTCTGGAAAGAAGAGTTAAGTGTTATTTTATATATTTTTCTCTGCACCGTGTCAGTGATTCTCTCGGGAAGCACAAGGCTCCTGCTCCCCCCGCCCACATACAATGAAAATTTCATGGGAAAGTTATCCAGAGGAAGGATGGCAACGTTTTGTTTGTTTTTTCCTGAAAGCCATGTGGGCTATTTTCCACCGCATACTACTGTCAGGAACGGAATCACGAATAAATCTAAGAAGCAAGGAGAGGGGTATAAAATATAAACAAGGAAGGAAAGAAAGAAGGGAATTAGAGAAATAAAGGGAGCTCCACATTTATTAAGAAAAAAAGAATGAATTGTTTTTTTACAAGTGACAGAAATTGGCCTACAGAGGGTCTTTCCTACTTGTATCCCCAAAACCAACCCGCCAAGCTATGGGCATTCATGGCTCTCTTGTGTCCTCTAGTGGGCAAAGGTGGTCCATGTTTTTCCTTGAGTGACAGCCAGAGTCTCTCGTGCACTTGTCGGCCTTCTTATTACATCATGAATTTTGATAAGCCCATTAGCCAGCCAGGCAGCCAGGAGGAGGATGTCTTTCTCATTTGATGACTACACAATGAGGAGTAATATATTTTAATTTAAACACCATAAACCTATTGAGTGCTTAATTAACTTTAACCGTCTTTAGGGGAATGAAGCCAATTTGAGGGGGTCAAAAGGGAGTTGTTTCAATATCAAACAGTTTTACATAGTCAATCCATTCATTCGGCCTACAGCTACGGATTAACACACAAAGTTAACATGTTAGTAAAAATTCATATTCAGGCCTCTGGGGAAATTAAGATGCGCGTGCACAGGGCATGATTAGCACAGCTATTGTTTTCTCCCAACAATATAATTTAATGGGTATTTAGAATTACAGAAAGAGAGACTCGGTGCTGGTTTGAATTGATTATTTACCACAAAGCTTTGAAATATAGAAAAGATAGAAAACATCTCAAGCCAAAAAGGCCAGCGAACAGAAGCGGATGGGCTCAGAGCAAGTGTATCTCACTAAGGAGGTTGGCAGGATGAACTGATGGAGAGGCAGGCTGGGCATCCCAACCCGACATGAGCCAGGGCCAACAGGACCAAAGAGAGGCTTGCCTGGAAAAGCACAGTAAGGGCTGCCTGCCCAGGGAGGAGGAAATTATTTCATTTAATATGTAATCCTATTATACATACAGTCTATTTCCCAGAAGTATCTAAGGCAGATTATGTTATTTAAACATACCAAAAAGAATAAATTTTTAAAAGAATTTTTTTTAAAAAAAGATAGGGAGTCAATGAGAAAGAACAAAGAGCAACTGAGTAAGGCAGTTACCACATTCACAAAGCAAATTTAGTTCTGAGCTTCCTGACAGCCAAGGAAAAAGTGCCAAGTGCACTAGGATATGTGGTTCTCATTACCTGTTGCCTTTAAAGAAATGTATAAGTTTGACTGAATAGACGTGTTTCCTTCCTCATGCTAAATTTGAGAGCAACTGATTGTGTAGTTACTTACAGAAAGGTCACTGAGTAAAAGGACTGTCAATGTGTTTATCTGTTTCTTTATTTATATATGTATTTATTTATTTATTCTAAGGGTCTCGCTCTGTCACCCAGGCTGGAGTGCAGTGGCATGATCTCAGCTCACTGCAGCCTCAGCCTCTCGGATTCAAGCAATTCTCATGCCTCAGCTTTCCGGGTAGCTGGGACTACAGGTGCCTGCCACCATACCCAGCTAATTTTTGTATTTTTAGTAGAGATGGTGTTTCATTATGTTGGCCAGGCTGGTCTTGAACTCCCAGCTTCAAGTGATCCACCCGTCTTGGCCTCCCAAAGTGCCGGGATTACAGGCGTGAGCCAACGCACCCGCCCCTGTCAATGTGTTTAACGACAGCTTAGCAAAATATACAGAAATGTTCTTCAGAGCTTCTTTTGTCAGCACTCCATAACAGGCAAGCACAGAGGTTCAAGTTGAAACTCAAGAAAGCCATTTATGTAGGGAGGTAAAATAATACGGTCTAGATATATGTTTTTTGATAATCCTTCTTCAATCCCTATGGTAATGGTAACTTTAGGACCCAGACAACCAGGAAGCAAAGAAGACTTGGTCTTAAGATGGAATTTACTGGACTTGTACAAGAACCTCATAACTGGCCTGGTTGCCTTCAGTCTCTCCCTCCGTCCAAACCATCTATACCTGGCCAAGAAGTGAATCCTCCTGTAACATTTACTTTCATGTCCCCGTATTTGCTCAAAGATCCTCCAATGCCTCCTCTCTCCCCACATGATCTATTTTCAGCCTCATCTCCCAACATCCCCGACACACCCTGCGCCAACCATGGAGGTCTTTCCTCATGCCCTCAACATGCCTTGTTTCATCCCACCTCCGTTGCTCATGCCATCCCCCCATACCACCCTGACCTGCTTTTCTTCTGCTTTTCCACTTCTTCGAATCCTCCTTCCTCCTCCAAAACTTTCCCCATTCTTCTCAAAGACTAATTTTCCTATCTCAGCAACCTTTTTGTTGCCCCTGAGAAATAGCTTTTAAATTGCCTACAAGGTCATGTTCCTCCTCCTTAACATAGTAACCCAGACCCTCCAGGCTGTGGAACTCCCCCTTTTCCCCAGATTCTCCACCGATGTTCAGCCCTCCACGCTCTGTCCTTTGCTCGTCCATCCGCCTTGCTGTCTAGCCTCTGCTTTCGACCTGGCAAACTCCTTCCCAAGACTCAGTGCACCTTAGACTTCTGGGAAGCTGTGTGCTGCCAGACTGAGGCGCCTTCTGCCCTCTGCTCCCAAAGCCGCCTGCACACACCTTTTCCCTAAGCAGCCACAGTTTCCTGTGAATGTTGAGGTCAGCTTCTTCTCTGCCAGCTCCTTGGTAACAGGTGGAGTGTTTTAGTGCCTTTTTTCTTTTCTTAAATTTCCTGTGGCTGCTGGTGCGTGGCACTTAATAGGACTCGGCAGATGCCACAGAACTACCTCATCGGCTGATCCTCCACCAGCAGCACACCCACCAGGCTCACAGTGCCTGCATGCCAGGGTGAGGGTGCCAGGGTGCCTGGGCTCCACTTCTCTGCACGCCTTTGTGTGCCTCCTCAGCTGCCTACTGTTGTAGGAAGAACCTTCACTTCTCTGTGTCTGTCCATCTGGCTACCCACTCTCCAATCCCTTATCTCTACTCTCGATGGCTTTTATTCGCCAAAAAAGCGTGGCAAAGAGGTACATGGAAACCAGGTCCATGGGACTAGATACAGAAAAAGAGACTGATGGAGAGGACCCAGAGGACATAAGTGACATGGTCTCTTCCCTCAGAGATGCTTTGACTCCAACAGCCTCCAGTCACTTGGAGCCAGAGAAGGCCCAAGGTCAAAAGGTGCTAAAGCCTGGTCCTTTGGCCAAACAAGCAAACCAGGTGACTCAGGTGACTCTACCAGGCTCATGTCAAAGTGATGGAGACAGGGATCCAGTTGGCTCCAGCCCAGGATATAGGGTTGGGACTCCCAAACAGAAGCGCTGAGGGTCTGGGAACTGAGGCCATGTCAGGATCGCTTTTGGGGTAGACTAGCAAGGCAGAGGACACTTCACGGTGGCCTCACAGGCTGGGCCAGGCTGGACTATGTCATCAGCAAGTTGTTGCCCCCACAACTCTGGCCTGCTTCTCCTCCTCCTGACTCTTCTTCTCCATTAACCATTTGGTGTCCGCTTTTTTTTTTTTTTTTTTTTTTTTTGAGACGGAGTCTCGCTCTGTCACCCAGGCTGGAGTGCAATGGCGCAATCTTGGCTCACTGCAACCTCTGCCTCCCTGGTTCAAGCGATTCTCCTGTCTTAGCCTCTCGAGTAGCTGGGACTACAGGCATGTGCCACCACACCCAGCTAATTTTTGTATCTTTAGTAGAGACAGGGTTTCACTATGTCACTATGTTGGCCAGGCTGGTCTCAAACTCCTGACCTCAGGTGATCCACCTGCCTGGGCCTCCGAAAGTGCTGGGATTACAAGCTTGAGCCACTGCACCCGGCCTGGCGTCCACTCTTTTTCCACAGGATTCAGTAGATGCAAACACTTCAAGCCAAATATGTTCATAAGAAAGTCTCTCTGCTACTGGCTGAGGGGAAAGTGAGCAAAAGCTTCTCCTAAGCACACACTGAATTCTGGCTTCAGTCTGTCTGCTGGGTTCATTTTATTGGGCACATGACTCCCCCAAACAATCTGACAGACTGGCCAATCCTATCCTGTCATGCTTTTGGGGTTCGTAATCTGATCTCTCCCTCCCCGTCTTTACCGCACTCCTTCACTACAGAATAAGTACATGTACACTGTACTGCCTTTGGGCGGAACGTGTGGTTTGGGGCTGGAGCAGTTAAAAAGCTACCAAAGATGTCAGCTCTTCATCC
This sequence comes from Hylobates moloch, assembly GCF_009828535.3. Taxonomy (NCBI): domain Eukaryota; kingdom Metazoa; phylum Chordata; class Mammalia; order Primates; family Hylobatidae; genus Hylobates; species Hylobates moloch. The sequence goes on from NW_026652794.1 coordinate 12,439, forward strand.
TGGGTAGATGAACCTCCACCCAAAGGGCAGTCCTCGACACTGCTGGGGAGAAACTCTCTGGGGGAAATTTGCATATTAGCCAAAAGTCTTTAAAAATGTATGCATTCTTAGGACTCTCAATTTAGGAATTTATGCCAAATAAATAAGCTTGGATAGGTTCAGAGATTCAGCTGTATAATCTTCCCAGGATTGTTTAGGGAAAAGCTGGAAACATGCTTAACCATAGATTGATTCCTTAATGAAATTATGGTACCTATTCAATGGAACACCAGTAGTCTAAGGTAGATTAATGTTTTTGGACAGAGAGAAAAAGTGTTCATTCCACATTATTAAATCAAAGCAGCATAGAATAAAATAGTAACTACAGTGCAATCCCATTTTATTTAAAAATAAATTTATGCATGAAAAATGACATTTCAATCAGTGACAGACTGCATGTCTGATAGTTATTCCATAAGATTATAATACTCTATTTTTATGGTACCTCTTCTATGTTTAGATACACAAATGCTTACCACTGTATTACAATTGCCTACATTCAGCACAGTAAGATGCTGTACAGGTTTGTAGCCTAGGAGCAATAGGCTATACCAAGTTTCTTAGGTATGTAGTAGCCTATTCGATCTAGATTTGAGTAAGTCCACTCTATGGTGTTTACACAATGATAAAATGACCCATCAACACATTTCTCAAAAGGTATCCCCATCCTCAAGCAATGCATGACTGTATATATATGTATGTGAATGTACACAGAAAGGTCTGGAAGGATAGTTACCATGATCTTCATAGCAGTTATTGTTATATAATGGAATCACCGTGCTTTTCAAATGCGATGTTTCTGCTAATCTGCCATTCTAAAATTTCTAACAATAGAGTTGTGCTGCTTTTGTAAAAGGAAAAAGGCAACAGGAGTTATTTTTAATGATTTCTTTAAAATCCTGACCATGCAACTGTGGGATACCCTGCCTTTTATTATAAATATGATCTCTGGATTTTTTTTTTTTTTGACACAGTCTCACTCTGTCGCCCAGGCTGGAGTGCAGTGGTGCAATCTCAGCTCACTGCAATCTCTGCCTCTTGGGTTCAAGCAATTCTCCTGCCTCAGCCTCCCAAGTAGCTGGGATTACAGGTGCCCACCACCACGCCTGGCGAATTTTTTGTTTTGTTTGTGTTTTTTGTTTATTTGTTTGTTTTTAGTAGAGATGGGGTTTCACCATGTTCACCAGGCTGATCTCAAACTCCTGACCTCAAGTGATCCACCCGCCTCGGCCTCCCGAAGTACTGGGATTACAGGCATGAGCCACTACACCCGGCATGATCTCTGGATTCCATGGAACTGCTATCTTACTTGAGTTTCCTTTCTCAGCTAAGATGATTTGCCCCACATAATTGCCCCCTCCTCATCCCATACCCCAGTGGCCATCAGCTACTCTGATAACCTTGACCCTTCCCCATCATTTTGAATGTCTGAGTACCCCCTTAGGGTTCAGTTTTTCCCAGGGAATCCAACTTGAAAACAGGGCACTGGTAAGGGGGGCTTTTGGAGACATTACCTGAAGGACCACCCATGGCATTTCTCTGCTTTAGAGACAGGGGAGTCCAGCAGTTAAGAAAGCAGAGTTGGGGTAGTGGACTCGGCCAGTGGGTTCATCAAACAGGAGAGTCAAGGCAGTTGCTTAAATCAGAAGAAGTAACAGGCTGAAATGAAGGCAGTTAGGACAATGAAGCTAAGAATAGATCTCTAAGAGTTTAGATTCAAGACAGGAAATACTGGGTATCCATCCTCACATTCCTTTGAAGCAAGCCTTGGCATTTTTCTCCAGGCTGTAGAAAGTCTTTGAGATACCTAATGAGGCCAGACCAGAGATAGGGACAAAAAATGTCACTTCACTACAAAGAACACCACATTTTCCTGAGCAAGGTACATATGGGTTAGTGGTGTAGATTAAAATGCCTCAAAGAAGACAGCATGGACAAGACTGTGACTGCCATCCAGTGTCCATTCTTTCCTTCTTTGCTAACAGAACCCCAATGTTAGCCCAGGTGCCAATGCACTCAACCAAAAGACTACATTTTCCAGCCTCGCTTGCAAATAGTGTGGCCAAGAGGCCAAGTGCTGCCCAGTGAGTTGTACGTAAGTGTTAAGTGGGGCTTCCAGAAAAGCTCTCCAGGGGAGCTGACTCAGCTGGAAGTTTTGTCCACCTGTTCTCCCCTACTTGCTCCTTCCTCCTGCCCTGATGGTTGAAGCCCCAGCAACTTTCCTAAATCATGGGTGATTTTAGGATGGAAGCCTAGGTGGAGTGAAAAGACAGAAGCCTGGGTCTCTGACATACCAGCTATGTCTGCCCTCTGGACTTCTTTTATATGAAAAAAATTGCAATCTTAAGTCCCTGTTATTCTAGATTTTCTGCAATACATGGCCATTCCTATTCCTCGGTGCTACAGTGGGGTCAACAGTTACTCTGAAGGGAAAAACAAAGGAGGAAAGGAACTTGAAATTCTAAATTGTGGTGGCAAAGAAAGCCGGCAAATACTTCAAAGACCCCTTCTAGGCTTTTATGTCCTGTTATTTAAAATCACAAATGCTGGCATTTATGCAACTGATGGAGGAAATGCATTAGTAGCACAGAGCTACTAATGGCAAGTTATTTCACTTAGAAGATGTTTAACACAGGTACCATAATTGTCACTTAATGGGTCAGGGAACCAAGAGAGACTTGCCTTTGTGTGTTTGAGCCCCCTCTTTGCAGATCACAAATATTTCCTTTTATGTTTAGGAAATGTAATTATGTCTAATGCAAATTACAAGCCAGAATACCACCACAAAGCTTACTGCTTTTGTGCCAGTTTAGTCCTTTCATTATTTTATAAATGCTGCAGTTCACAAAAGGCAAAGCTTACCTCCCAAGACCTTTTGGAGAATGTTTAATCATGCCTTCCTCAAACCTAGTCAGTGAGTGTAACACTGATGTTGGACAAGGCTTCCAGATAGGCTTTTAACCACACCTTCCCCAAACTGAAGATTTCTGCTACCTCTCTGTTGCCTCTTTCCTGCTTACCCTCTTCAGGTCTGGTGTCCCCTCGTCCAGGCAAAGCCCAGTCTTTGGGCTCATCTCTGGAATTCCCAAATGACCTACTGCTAACCTCATTCATAATAAGAGCTACCACCTATTGACTCCATGTTATGCCCCAGGTGTTGTGTTCATTAGTGCTTTGTGGGGACTATCTCGTAACCCTAATAAGATTCCTGTTCCTGTGAGGAAGGAACAGGGATCCTCAAATGAATGAGGATACCGAGGCTGAGAGAAGCTAACAACTTGTCCTCTGCCTTGTAGTTAGTAAAAGATGATGCGACAATTCAAACCCACATCATCTGGCCCTAGAGGCCAAGTCACACTATTTTGTAAACTAGTACAGTCTCGTTAGATACTGGGTACTCCCCACCTTTTCCAGTGCCCAGCATCCAGCAGGTACTCAGTAAATGCCAGCTGAATAAGTGCCTGGTCCAGCATCATTCATTCCTATCCCACTACATAGACTTGGGTTAAAAATTACCAGATGAGAGTGAGAATTAGTCTCCATGCTTAGAAGAAGCAGCCCCAGAGAGATGTGGTTCAACTGGAGTCTGCTTACCAGGAACACAACCCACGGCTGAGGAAGGAAGCCCATTTCAACCATTTCAAGGTGCATCCTTAACTGCTGGGAGATACACGGTTAGAAAGAGATTCATATTTTTTCCTCATGATTCTTCACAGAGATGACATAGAACCAACAGTGGCTTGAAAACATAGAAGGAACAGCAACTGGAGGCTGGCCAGCCCTGTGCTCTGATTCTAGAAGACAATGGCTCCAAGCTCTGAACTGGATTTAGAGGGCATCCTTCAAGAGGCTCTGGACACTCCCAGGGGCAATTCGGCTTGGGCTGGAACCAGAAAGGGCTCAACGAATAAAGAATTTCCTCAGCCTCACAGTGAAGCATTCCTGCCCTAGGAAGAACCAGGCAGAACCAAGCAGGAGAAGTGAATTCCCAGGGGCAATGAAGAAGGCAGGCCTGTCCCTTGAGCCTCCAGACAGAACTACTCCACAAGGGCCTTCTGGTATCTCTCTGTCTGTTTCCCTCCCTCTCTCTCTCTCTCTCCCTCTCTATCTCCCTCTCTGAAACTATCTTGGCGAGCCCACACCAGCAGGGAGACAGCCCTCCCAGCCCAGGCGCAGGAAATGGCCGCCATGACAGGCAGCCATGCCAAGTGGGAAGCGTGGCTTCCAGCAGCAGCACCTGGCCTCCTGGCAACTGCTCAGCCAGGCTTGGAGAGGTGCCGGAGCTTTTTTGTTCCTGATTTTTGACATCTCCCCTACCCCACCCTCCACTTCATTTTTTTTTCCCCCAAAAAACCATCCTCTCAAAAGCCTCCCATTGTGGCCTTGTGAGGGACCGGATGGGGCCAGTCCTGAACGGCTGCCCTCTTCTTGTTACAAAAGCTATCCCTGACTTTTCAGTTAACCCCAGGCTAAAATCTAGCCTTCTTGAAACTGCAAGTTTCATTTGTGAAAAGAAAATGAAATCCCCTTTTCTCTAGCAGTGTAATGAGGCTGCTTTTGTTAAGGCTGTGTGTTTGGGGGCAGCTATCTGGCCCCACAATGGACATAGGGCAGAACTGTCATCCATCTTCCCAGTGACCACTCTGAGATGTCAGCATCCTGAAGAGGGATGAGGTAGGCTGGGGACACAGAGGCCCATCACCTCCTTGGTGTTTCTCCTTTCTCATCCCGGACATCTGCAGTCACCAAGCTCTGCAAACTCCATGTCTGCAATAGCTGCTTTGCAGCCTCTTCTCTGTACCTGGCGCTAGAATGCCAGCCTTCAACATCTCTGGTCTGTGTTACTACAACAACAGCCTCCCACCTCTCCCCTTATCATCCCTCCTCCATGCTGCAGCCCTAAAGCACAGTGTGATCATGTCTCTCCCGCTACCCAACTCCTCAGAACCACAGTCCAGCCCAAATCTACTTTTCCCTCCTCATCAGCATCTTGACAGTTCCTTCACTGACTTCCTCTTGCACTCAGTCCCTTTGAGAACCATCTCCATGGACAATTTCAGTGGGTTTGTATTGTTGCCCCGGCCTAAAGTGTGTTTGCCACATTCTTGTTTGGTTTGCTCCCCATTCTTCAAAATCCAAATCAACATCTTCCCTTCCACCTACTGCAGGCTGAATGAATCATTCCCTCCTTTGAATTCTGTAACGTTTAATTCCTTTTTAACGTTTTGATTCCAATTTCCTTAATTGCCTCCCTCATGGGATTATGAGGTCTTTGAGTCAAGAGCCTGGGTATGAATTCATCCTTTGTATTCCCAGCACCAAATAAGGCACCTGTCCTATTTCGCATCAGACAGCTTTGGGAAATGGATGGCAATGATGGAGAAGAGGAGACTGTGTGCACAGATACTAACCTGTGAGCCAGGCTCAGGCAAAGGAGGAAAACTCACCTGAGACATCCAGAAAAACCCTCGTGGTCCTCAGGTAGGAGTTCCCTGCCAGAGACAGGTCTTTGGCGAATGACAAGTCACCTCAGTGAGCTTGAACTTCAGAGCCTTCCCACTTCCCTTGGGCCAGATCACTCACATTCCGGAGTCACGCCTCTCCATTTCTGCATTTGTTTCCTCAAACACCTTCTTTACCCTGACCTGCTCAGATGGCCTCCATTTCCAATTGCTTCCTAGCTGTGGGTTTGGTGCTGGTAGAAATTACCTTGGCCTACATCGGGCCTCTGAGTAACTTAACTTCCAGAAGAAAAGCCCTGGGATCTTTCTCTATCAGATACAATGCAAAAGACAGGACGATCACCTCCTGTGCAGGTCGTGTGGCATCAGGCTGTTACTGCACAGTGCCGTGGGTTAGGGGAAAGGAGGATAGGATCTGGCCCACTCTGTGGCTCCTCTGTCACTACAAACTCATCTTGATGGAAACCAAATTTGTTAACTTCAGTTCCTCCATTTAAATTGCCTCTGATGACTGATCAGTAACTGGGTTGTGCCAACTCACTTCCACAGTCACAAATATGCATCTCCCCCTACTCATTTCTACTTCCACTTAGCTAGGGCCCCTTCATCCTTCACCTGGGCTACTGAAGTGACCTTCTAGGAGATGACTTCCCAGCAGCCAGTCTCTCCTTCCCCTGTCTGGCCTTCACATTGAGCCAGTTGTCTTCCTAAAATACAAGCTGATTATGTCACTCTGCTGCTCAAAATCCTTCAATGGCTCCCCACTGCCTACAGAATAATGTTCAAACTCCTTCAATTGCCACTTGGATCCTCTAACAATGTAGTCCCAACTGACTTTTGTCACCACACGTAGCTGCAAGCACCCTTCCCTCCTTCCTAACATAATGATCCTTACTCCTTTCCGTCCAGATAAAATATTCCATTCTCTCCAAGCAAAATTAATTCTTCCATTCACAGCATTTCCACAACAGACATCTTATATCTTAACTGAGCACTTCTTTATTCTGCCTTCATTATATTTGGCTGTTTTCATAGCAAACTGGCCCTGCAGATTGCAAACTCTCAAAAACAAGAAGCCTGCCTTATCCACCTTTGCAATCCTCCATGTTGCCCTGGGCATGACACACACTCAGAGTATTTCCATTAACTGCAAATGAGACAAGTGAATCAAAGAAGTTTTGCATTGTGTTTAAATAGGCTCATATGGGTTTGGAGGCCATTGTGGTCAGGATCGTGGTATGAAGCAGTTCTGGATGAGAAAATGGCTCTTAAGGAATTCACAGTGTATTTGAGATAATACAGGTGAATGTCCAGACACTAAAAAGCCACAAAGTAATAGAAAGAAAAATAATGTTCTTCAAGAATGCATGCAAAATGAAGCGGAGATTGCACACAATTTATGCAGCACACAGAGGTATTTTCATGCCGTGACTCTGAATCACACATTTGAGATTTAAAATACCTTCACCTTTGCTTGGAGGAACAGAGACTCTGAAAAGTCTTCATATTGCTGCACGTGACTGGTAGATTGTATCATCATAATCAGTCCACACAGGGGAGTCTCCCCAGGCAGCATAGCCTACTGGTTATGAGCCAGACCACCTGGGTTCAAATCCCAGCATCACCATTTCCTAGCTGTGTGAGCAATTATTTAACTTCTCTGTGCCCGTTTTGTTTCTCTTGTAAATGCAGAGAATAACAAATGCCTGCCTCATTTGATCTTTAGAAGAATATAGATAGAGGACTTAGAACACAGTAAACTCTGCATCATCACTGAGGATTATTATTATTATAATTTTTTTTGAGACAGGGTCTCGCTCTGTTGCCCAGGCTGCAGTGCAGTGGTACAATCTCGACTCACTGTGACCTCCGCCTCCCAGGTTCAAGCGATTCTCGTGTCTCAGCCTCCTGAGTAGCTGGGACTACAGGCGCATGTCACCATGCATAGCTAATTTTTTGTATTTTAGCAGAGACAAGGTTCACCATGTTGCCCAGGCTGGTCTCGAACTCCCGAGCTCAGGCAATCCATCTGCCTCGGCCTCCAAAAGTGCTAGGATTACAGGCATGAGCCACTGCGCCTGGCCATCACTAGAATTATTTTTAACTATATCTATGTTCTAGAGAGACAGAGGGTCAGATAGACTGTCCAGCTGATAAGCATTTGCATAATACCTAATATTGAGGTACTGCTCTTTCCTTCTCATATTTTCAGGATCTACTCTTTAATGGGAAGTATTTTCTTTTTTTAAGTGGCTACCATCTGTTAAGGGCTTACTCTTCTTCTGATTATATCAATGAATCTTGGATTCCAAAAAAACACAACATAGTAGCAAAGAGCTTGGGTCCTGGAGCCAGGCTACCTGAATATCTTTGTAGGTGCCTCCATTATGTGACTTAACTTTCCCAGATCTCGGTTTCCTCATCTGTAAAAAGAGGTTAATAACAGTTTCTACCCCCTCCCACCAGTGTGAGAAGTAATGAGTTGGTGCATGTAAAATGCTTAGAACAGCACTTCGGGTGTTGTTAATCCTCAATACATGCCTCTATTCCTATTTAATAAACAGGTACTCGGCACCTACTATGTGCCAGGCACTGTGCTAGGAGCTTGGGATCCAGCAGCAAAAAGGCAAAGTCCCTGCCCGCTGGAGATGTAGATACTATTATCATCATCATCAACCTCTAAACTGAGGCTTCGAGTGGTTAAATCTGCCTGAAGTAAGTGAACAGTGAACAAGCTGGGGTTTGAACCCAGCCCAGGCTTAACCTCGGGACCATCCCTCTCCAACATGAAGCCCCTGGAGAAGGGAGGGTGTTAGCTTTCACTACCTCAGAACCCTGGAGACCCTGCTCATTGTCTACAGAATTAGAATCTCAACCCCTTAGGCTGTCATTCCAGACATGTCAACAATAGTGCCAGTCATTGTCACACTCCGTCATATGGAAAGCAGCCCAAGGCAGATCCATAAGCAAGACAGAGCTGAGAAATGGACCGTGGCTGAGCACTTGGCCTCACAGCCGCCCAGCGCTAGGCTAACCGTGACCTAGGATGTAGCCAGTGCAAAAACTCTGCCCAAGGAGGATAATGGTAACTTGTTACAACAAAGAGACTCAAAGTCTCCCTCTAGAGTGTAAACAGAGAGCTTCAGAGAGAAGCCAATCAACAGAAACCAGGAGCAAGAATAAGAAAGCATCAAGATGCAGGGGACACAGGAGGAGCAGCATCCGCATGATGGGCAGAGGACAGAGGTGAGGATCTCACATCCCAGGGGCTGAGGGAGAGACCTCAGACCCAGGATGAGGAAGAATCCCACGGGATCCCTACTTATCTACAGCCCCCACACCCTGACAAGAAAACCCTATCCCCTGAGAGTCTCTGACCCAGCTGCGTGCGGCCATTCAAGACTCTCCAATCCCAACCCACCTGCCATGGCTTCTCTTCTATTCCTGCTCCACATACAATGATCCTGGGCCCCAAACAGGCCGTGTGCATGCCTGCTCACTCTTCCTCCCCACCCCAAACCTTCAAGGCCCAGCCACACTCACCCTCTGCCTGATGGAGAGAACTCCCAACATAACTCCTATTGCACTGTGACCCCAGTGCCTTCTAGCACATGCCCAATAAATGCTGGCTGGCCAACTGGCCTGATAATATGAAGTATAATACAATGGGCCTATAATACAATAGACCTAGAGCAGTAGTTCTTTTTATTTTATCCTTTATTTTTATTTTTTTGTTTCTCAAGTTCTATAGAGCAGTAGTTCTTAACCCCAAGCCCCTGGGGGCAATTCTGCTCCCCAGGGGATATTTGGCAATGTCTGGAGCCATTTTTGGTTGTCACAATTGGGGGTGGGGAATGTGCCAGTGGCACCTGGTGGGTAGAGTCCAGGGATGTGCTAAATGTTCTATAGTGAATGTGACAGCCCTCCATAACCACAAATTATCAGGCCCCAAATGCCAATAGTGTCAAGGTTGAGAGATTCAGTGCTAGAGTTGTAGAAAAACTTAAAAGAAATAAGATTTGGGTAATATAATTACAATAACAACACATTCTTAGAAGTAGAATGGTTGAACTGTATTTCTCTGAGTGCTGCTCAGCATTTTAGATACATTATAGTGAACTCCCATCCCAAGCCCCATATTAATGCTGATTTGAATGTAACGCGATCAACAATTGGCAGCAAACACCCCAGCCTTCCATTCACCTGTCCTTGGCAATAATGTGGCCCCTTATTTTATGGGGCGGAGCTGTTTGGACCCACTGATAGTATGACAGCAGCGTCTGATCGTCGTGCCACAGTGCTGGTGGAGACCATGAGCAAGCTAATGCCATTCTGGACAGTCTGACCTTTTGTTTTTTTTTTTTTTTGAGGTCTCACTCTGTTGCCCAGGCTGGAGTGAAGTGGCGCAATCTCGGCTCACTGCAAGCCCCGCCTCCCAGGTTCACGCCATTCTCCTGCCTCAGCCTCCCAAGTAGCTGGGACTACAGGTGCCCGCCACCACATCCGGCTAATTTTTTGTATTTTTAGTCGAGACGGGGTTTCACCATGTTAGTCAGGACGGTCTCGATCTCCTGACCTCGTGATCTGCCCACCTTGGCCTCCCAAAGTGCTGGGATTACAGGTGTGAGCCACCATGCCTGGCCCAGTCTGATCATTTTTAATCCAGTCTGTGGGGCTGCACTGACAGACTCTATTCAGCATTTTTTTTTTTTAACCTGAATGGCATTTCTCCCTTCATGCTGGTTAAAAGCATAGGCTTTGGAGGTGGCCGTAGCCAGATTGCACTCTCAGTTCTGGGAGGGTTTGTTCCATCAACCACTGCACATTCAGTGCCTGGTAAGAGAGGGTGCTCAGGAAGAACTTGGGGAATGAATGAACGCAGCAGTCATTCTCTGTTTCACCTCATTAAGCTTTAGTTTTCTTCTCTATAAGATGGAGCAAATAGCACCTAGGATATCAGGTTATTGCAAGAATGAAATGAAATTAGACCATGCATATCAACCTGACAGCCCAGAACCAGACACACAGCTCAGAAAGTGGCTGCCATCTCCATTCTCACAACTAGCACAAGTCTGTGGCTCTTTCACAATCCTGAAAGGTACCATGATTTTCTACCCTAATCCTCTGTTCTTCAATGAAGCACTATCAAGGCAGAAGAAGTTCTAAAGCACGGAGAATGGAGTGGGTTCATTTTTCTGAAACTAATTAAAAATCAGAAGTTCTGTCGTGATTTCCAATTAACTTTCCATTTTTCTGAAACTAATTAAAATCAGAAATCTGCCGTGATTTGTACTGTACTGTACAAGTTTGTGCTCATATGTGGGCTTCCTATTTTAAATTTTCATTTGATTATGTACATCTCAGTCTAGCAAAAGTAATGGATGAGGGCAAGTATCCTGTCTTTTTTAGATTTTCTCAGAATTTTCTACCTGTTACAGGTACCTAATAATAAATAGTAAACAAACAAAGGAAGAAAGTTAGGTTTTAGCTAGTGGGTTTTCTGAGGGTGAAGTCTAGTTATATAAATATGACACGACTATCTACTTTTACTCTGGTTCACATTTAAACATAAAGCTATCAG
>NW_026652795.1:0-23513 GCF_009828535.3 Hylobates moloch
AGATTCCAGTCCGTGGCCCATTTCTCCTGCTCCTGCAGGCCAGATGGGTAGCCATGCCTATGCTTCTCCAGGCCTCAGTTTCCCCATCTGGAAAAGAGGACCCTGCTCCTGGCTCCTTCCAGCCACTACACAGGGTCTGCAGGGCCATTTCACTTTGGCTCAGGTGCCAGGATGGCGCTTCAAGACTAAAATGAGAAGGTAGATGACACGGGCCTTGAAAAGACAGGTGTCCAGGAGTGGGCCCTGCCTGGAGATGGGCCACGGCACCTCTTTCTAGTTTTTAGGACTGAAAATGGAGGTGGGTTGGCTGAGTGTTAGTGGCCCCAAGCTTCACTGATTTAATATGCCTTTAAATTCTGATTATAAAAGTAATATGTGGAAATGCAGAACGTCTAAAACCAAAATAAAAGTCACCCCCACACTCAGAGCTATCTTCCATTAATATTTTCTTCTGGCCTTTTGTGGTGTTACAGGGTCCTTGTGATCAAACAGAAAACACTTTCTCACATGTCCCCTTGAGGACAGCAGGAACCATGGTCACTGAAGCCATCTGCGCATGGCACTCAGGCTGCTCCTGACACCAGTAAACCCTTCCAGGCTGTTCCTCCCTTCCCCAAGGCAGAAGGAATAACATCTCTCTGTGAGACAAAAAGAGCCTCAGCGTGTTTTCTTGAGCGTGTTTGGGACATGGACTCTTCTGCATTTTTTTTTTTTTTTTGAGATGGAGTCTCACTTTGTCGCCCAGGCTGCAGTGCAGTGGAGCGATCTTGGTTCACTGCATCCTCTGCCTCCCAGGTTCAAGTGATTCTCCTGCCTCAGCCTCTCAAGTAGCTGGGATTACAGGTGTGCATCACCACCCCAGGCTAATTTTTGTATTTTTAGTAGAAATGGGGTTTCACCATGTTGGCCAGGCTGGCCTCAAACTCCTGACCTCAGGTGATCCTCCGACCTTGGCCTCCCAAAATGCTGGGATTATAGGCGTGAGCCACCGCGCCTGGCCCTGCACTTTTCATTTACTGTCTTCATTATGTTTTCTCATGGTATCAACCTCCCAGATGCCAGCTTGATGCCTCGCTGTTCCAGAAGGCACTGGAGTTGTGGGTGGGCATTTAAAGTCCATCTTCTAGTCACTCATCACCATAGATGCCACCATGATAGAAAACCACACATCCACCTTTAGGATAGGCCTGCATTATCGTGACAAAGAGTGTGCACACATCAAGACTATGCACCATTTAAAACTTGTTGCCAAACTGCTCCTCAGAAACACACTGATCTGTGATCCTTCTAATGGATGTGAGGGTGCCACCTCAATGCACCTTACACACTGAGTATTATAATTTTTAAGTCCACCTGGGCAGTAAGTAGAAACTGGCCTTTCTGAGTGTCTTCCTCCCTTCTTCCCTCCTCACCCACCAGTATCTACTGAACTTCATTGGCCAAGGGCCGGCAAACTATGGCCCCTTCTGTGCCGAGCGCCTGAGACGCACCTATGCCAATGGGGTGCGTGCGGAGCCCCCCACCTGGCTGGAGCTGCAGGTAGGGGCTGGCAGGGGTGGGAGCGGGCAGGGTGGGGTAGTGCAGGCCCCCAGGGACCCCCAGCACAGCTCATGGGGTGCCTTCTCCTAGGACAGAACTTTGTCCTCTGAGCCCCGCCATCTCCTCTGCAGTACCTCCCATGCCAGTGGTCCCTGTGAGTGCCCCTGGGGATTGGCCTCCCCAAGCGTGGCCCTCATCTCCAAATCCATATTCCTTTAGGGCCCCACTAGCTAAGGGGGAGATCACCGGACCCATGCATTAGCATTACGGCGCGCCAGTTGCTTCCAGCTCTCCCCTCCAAGGGCATTTCACTTGGTGACAAGGGCAGTAGTCACACCATGGTTGGCATCCTTGGTGGCATTGCTATTGGGCACCTGTGCCACCTCGACCTGCTTTGGCAACTGTGTCATCTGTGAATTCTCGCTGTTTTCTCAGGAAGGGTCATTCATAACAGCCAGCCAGGGTGGCAAGAGCACCCCTGCACCCGGCTCTACACAAAGCTCTGGCCCCAGCCTAACCCTGGCAGGTGCCCGCCCTGTGGCCCGAGGTGCCCTACACCAGGAGCTGCGGCTCACTTCCGCTGCACCTTCTTTCTGTTCTCACCCTGGCCCCGAGCCCACAGGGGCTCCCTCCCACGAGCCCTGGAATTGTAGGTGAACTTGCAGTAGCTGTGCACGTTGACACAAGGGAACAATACGTAAAGGCCCCAAAATGTTCCCGAGTCCTGGACTCAGATTCCCAAGAGTTCCTGGTCTTCTTTGAGGTGAAGTCACTGAACCACACCAAGCTCAGGATTCTCATAAAAGCAGCCACTATGGCCTGAGGCTGCCCCCACTGGAGGTCCAGGAGGACCTGGATGCCTGTGGCTAACATTGCTCTTGCCTGGTGGCTGTGCTTCCAGCGGCAAACACATGTTTGTCTGAATTTTGTTTTCCATGCCAAGCCCATGGCCTGGGGCTTCATAGGGCCCACCCCTGGGAACCCACGGGATGGCAAGCAGGGCCCATGGGCTGGGGAGAGGAGAGAGGTGGTGGATGGGGGGCCGGCCTCCTGTCCATAGGTTCCAAGAGGCCGGGAGACTAAATCTCATCTGTCCCCAGGCTGTCAAGTCCAAGAAGCACATCCCCATCCAAGTCATCTTGGCCACTGGAGAGAGCCTGACTGTCCCCGTGGACTCAGCCTCCACATCTCGGGAAATGTGCATGCACATCGCTCACAAGCAGGGCCTCAGCGACCACCTGGGCTTCTCCCTCCAGGTCGCCGTGTATGACAAGGTACCGGCCAGGCACCCTGCCGGTCAGCTGCCTCCCTCATAACACCCAGGGAGAGCACCCCAAGGCTCAAGCCTTCTCACCTTTCCAGCCCAGCCACCACCTACCCTCCCAGCCACCAGGCACAGCACTGCCTACCCTCCCAGGCACCAGGCACAGGCAGGTGCACACACACACACACACACACACACACACACACACACACACACAGCAAACAGCCTGCCCTCCCGCACTCACATGGTCACCTCACAGCTGCGCCTCAGCCCCAGCAGTGCCGTGTGCACACCTGGTCCCCCACCCAGCAGCCATGCACAGACATCAGGCACTCACACCAGTCTCCTGCGCCAAACTCCCTCGCGCCCAGGAGCTGTGGACACCCCTGCAGCAAACATGGAGGATCACACCGGCACAGACCCTCACCACCCACACAGGCACCCCCAATTCCACGCCCACACCCTCAGACTCAGACACACACCAGTCATCCAACCGAGGTGCCAGAGCCGAGTCACATCGGCCAGACTCATATCTGCCTCCTTAGGGAAGGGGCTGCAGGGAGAGTAATGGGGAGTGGCAGATGGGCCATTGCTGTGTGGAGAAGCCCTTCAGGTGTCCACACAGGCTGAGCAGTGTCCACTCAGCCCACGCTGGGCTCCAGGGGCCCCAGGCCCTGTCCTCCATGTGCACAAGCTGACGGTGGGCGTCCCCATGGGGTCGGGCATGCAACAGCCGCTAACCCCTGCTCCCTGACTCTGGCCTCAGTTCTGGTCCCTGGGCAGCGGGCGCGACCACATGATGGATGCCATCGCCCAGTGTGAGCAGCTGGCCCAGGAGAGGGGCGAGAGCCAGCGCCAGTCACCCTGGCGCATCTACTTCCGGAAGGAATTCTTCACCCCCTGGCACGACTCCCAGGAGGATCCCATCAGCACCGAGCTTATTTACCGCCAAGTCCTCCATGGAGTCTGGTCTGGCGAGTACAGCTTCGAGAAGGTGAGGGGCCTGAGAGCCAGGTCCACCCTAGGCTTTGCCATCGGGAAATATCCCATAGAGGAGGCACCCAACTGGCTTCTGAGGCCAGGTAGAAGGTTGGGGGTGGGGGGCAGGAGGCTGAGGGCAGAGGAACGGGGGCCAGGAAAGGGGGTCACAAGGGTGCAGGTCCCTTCCAGGCCCAGCCTCTGTTTCCTCCTCGCTTGGGCCACAGGTTTGTCCAAGCCTCCAGGGTCCGTGGTTCCGGCAGCAGGTCCCAGAGGGCCCAGGCCTGCCTGGCCTCACCTCTCCTGCTCTGTTTATGGGGCAGTGAGACCTGGTGGTCAAGAACGTGGCCTTGGAGCCCTAACACCTAAGTCTGAATCCCACCTCCCCATCTTCTTGGCATTGTGACCTTGGAAAGTCCTGTCACCGCTGAGCCCCGGGCCCTCATCTGACTGGGGGACTAGGGAGGGGCTCTCATCTGGACTGTGCAGAGCGTACCGGGAGCTCTTTTGTAGGGGATTGTGAGAAAGCAGAGTGTCTGTGTCCCTGAAGTTCTGGGGGCAGCAGGCACAACCCTCCCTGTGCCGAGTCAGGAATATGCTGTTCTGGGACCCACTGGAGGCAGCCATAGCAGCATAGGAAGCCCGCCTGGAAGAGGCATGGGCAGGGAGTGGCAGGGGCACCAGGCTCCAAGATGCTTTGGTCTTCCAGAGGGAAGGGGCTCCTTGGGTCCTGCCCAGCTGAGCCCGGGCAGAAACTCTGCAAGGGTGGCTACTGGTCTCCCTTGACAAGCAAGGACTGGAGCTCAGATGAGGAAATGCCTTGTCACTCGGAGCAACCCTGCTGGGTCCACCCCAGAACTGGACAGCAGCCGTTGTCCTCAGGCAGAGGGCCTGTGAGGCTCTGGCCAAGGCCTCTGGGATTCCCGGCCTGCATGGTGGCCCAGTCAGGGCATGCAGGGAGGGGGAAGGTCCTGCCCGAGCCACAGGTTAGCTCCCCTGTGTTGGGGCAAGAGCTCGGCCACAGGACAGGGGCATCCTGGGGAAGGGGGGAGCTCTCACTTGTCTCACTCGCCCCCGTGGGTGCCCTGGGCTGTGCAGGAGGAAGAGCTGGTTGAGCTGCTGGCCCGGCACTGCTACGTGCAGCTCGGCGCCTCAGCAGAGAGCAAGGCTGTCCAGGAGCTGCTGCCCAGCTGCATCCCCCACAAGCTGTACAGGACCAAGCCCCCAGACAGGTGGGCGAGCCTCGTCACTGCCGCCTGTGCCAAGGTCAGCCTGCATGCAGCTCAGGCACCCACCTGAGGGCTCTCCTTTGGGAGGTCGGGGGGGCTTGTGCTATACAGAGGAGATGGATTCCCTCCCCACAACCCCCACCCCCTGGGGAACAAGCCTCAGCTTGACAGTTAAGTAGAGCCCTGTCCCTTCAGGTTTAAGCAGTCCCACTCAGTTCAGCTCTCTGTCACAGACCCATGCCACCTTCTTCCTTCCAAGCTGGCATCTTGGATGGGTCCCTGTGCTGGTCTGCACTGTGGTGTCTGGCCAGGCCCTGGCTTCTTGGCATGACAGGGCACCCGTAGCAGCTGACTGCTGACCATACCATGGCCTTGGGGGCCCCCCTGCCTGCCTCTGGGCCTCAGCATCCCCTCGCTGGGTGCATGGGAACCCCACGGGCCAGAGTGTATGGACGTTCTAAACATTTGATACATATAGAATATTTTCAAATCACCCTTCAAATTTGATGGATTTATTACATTCCCAAAGCCAGTATATGAATAATACCCAGCCACTTTTCTAAGAAATAACACTGTATTCAACAAACAGTGAAAAGAGAGTTCGGTTGGATATTATAGTCGGTGATGGACACAGCACAGTGGTGCTGGGGAGAGGAATGGGTGAAGGCGGGGAGTTAGAAAAGAGGAAGGAAGGAGACTGGAAGACAAGGAGCTAGAGGTGGTCCCTGAGAGAGGCTCCCAGAGACACAGAAGAGCTCCAGAGAAGAAAGAAGAGAGGCACCCGGGACACAGACTCGGAGCAAGATGCCCTCCTGCACGGAACGAGTCACAGTCCCGCAAGGCATAGGCTGGCAAGAGCGAGCATGGGCTGGGGCACACAGACAGCGCCTTCCACAGCTAGCGCAGCCCCACCCTACAGATGCTAATGAGGGGACGGGATGGCTTTCCTCCCTCCTCCTAAAGGGTCCCCACACCCCTCCCAGGTAGAATAGGGCAGCGCCAGGCCGGACATGGTGGCTCATGCCTGTAATCCCAGCACTTTGGGAAGCCAAGGCAGGTGGATCACCTGAGGTCAGGAGTTTGAGACCAGCCTGGCCAACGTGGCAAAACCCTGTCTCTACTAAAAATACAGAAATTAGCCAGGCGCGGTGGCACGCGCCTGTAGTCGCAACTACTCAGGAGGCTGAGGCAGGAGAATCGCTGGAACTCAGGAGGCGAAGCTTGCAGTGAGCTGAGATCGCACCACTGCACTCCAGCCTGGGTGACAGAGCGAGACTCTGTCTCAAAAAGAAAAAAAAAATGATAGGGCTGCACCAGTCCCTGGGGACATCCCAGGTGCCTCCCTACAGGATCCGTCTCCAGACAGTGGCCTTGTAGAGCCTTCTCAGAAGGATCCATCAACTCTTTTACCCTGAGCACTAGGTGAGGGATTCACTAGGGGAGGCAGGTGATGGAGGTGACATCCAGGATCTCCCCCTCAGGCCCCATACACTCAGAGGCAAGCCACACCACTGGCCGTGCGAGAGCAGGTGGTGGACGCCGCCCGCCTGCAGTGGCCGCTGCTCTTCTCCCGGCTGTTTGAAGTCATCACACTCTCAGGTAATGGCATCTGATGGGGGGGGCAGGGAGCGGGTATGGGCTGGGCACCCAGGGGTCCCATGCAGCCTTCACACTGCCGTCTCTCCTGGCCAGGCCCCCGCCTGCCCAAGACGCAGCTGATCTTGGCTGTTAACTGGAAGGGGCTTTGCTTCCTGGACCAGCGGGAGAAGATGCTGCTGGAACTCTCTTTCCCAGAGGTCATGGGTCTGGCCACCAACAGGTGCGGGCCCTGAGGGAAGATCTCTTCTTACACCCTGAGTCCTTGGACTGATGCATCTGGGGGCTTGGGGAGAGATGGGGAGAGGGGCGGCGTGCTGTCCCGGGTAACAGGCCGGGGTGGAGGGACAAGAATCATCATATACGATGGCTGCTGTACTTCGGAGCCCCACCCTCCTGCACCAGGCTGTACTGCCCATGAAGTACTCCGTTGGGGCATCATGCGTTGCACTGGCAGCTTCTCTTTGAAACCCAGATCCACCCAGAAAGGGCAGGGAAGCATGCAGCCTCTGGCGGGCGCTTATTTAGAAGGCTCCTTTTTTTGTCATGGACGAGAACTGGTGGCCTGGAGGGTACAGATTGTCTGGGAGAGCGGCAAGGGACAGTGCCTGGTGTGTCCTGGGGCACAGGGCAGGGCTGGGGGGCCTCTTAGGCTGGGGGGCCTCTTAGGCTGGGGCTGACCCCCACTCCCATGGGCCTCCATGGCTCTTATTGACTGGGAACTTTTCCATGCCCTTTGGGAAGTCCCATCCAAGCCCTGCCAGAGCGCCCCTTGGTTAAAGCACACGACAGAGTGGCACGTGCATCTCTGGGCTGTGCCAGGTGTACAGTGGCCACCACTCCCCACTGGCCACCTCTCACTGATGCTGACCATGCTGGGCACTTTCCTGTATGCCACGAAGTACTGAAAGCATCGCCCATTCTGCAGATGAGCAGATGTGTAAACTGAGGCACGCCGAGGCTAGGTGGCTCAGAGTAAGCACATGGCAGAGCCGGCAGCTCATCTCAGCTCTGACCTTTGCAGTGTCCCTGTGGTGTCCCTGCACACCAGCCACCTCATTATCTGCCCAGAGCCGACCCCACACATGGGCTGCACCACTCTCAGCCTCTGAGAGGTCCTGTGCTCCGCTGTCCTTCATTTGTCCAGACCCACAGTGGTGTCTGGCCTGGTCCTGGCCCTGGCAGAGCAGCTCTGTGTCCTCATCTGTGACTCAGGACCCCCCACCCCACCTCCCGAGGCTGTGTAGGGGCTGGATCAGGGGGAGGTGGAGGGGGCTCCTGGTCACGCTGCCCTTTATCTCCAGGGAGGCCCAGGGCGGGCAGAGGCTACTGCTCTCCACGATGCATGAGGAGTACGAGTTTGTGTCGCCCAGCAGTGTGGCCATCACTGAGCTGGTGGCCCTGTTCCTGGAGGGCCTGAAGGAGAGGTCCGTGTTCGCCATGGCCTTGCAGGACAGGAAGGCCACAGGTGCCAGACTGGGTGGGGTGGGGGGAGGGCCGCACATGGGGTCTGTAGGGAGGCGGCGTGCTCGTCTCCACACAGCAGCTGCAAGGCAAGCAGAGGGAGGGAGGGCCCCAAAGTTCTGTGGGGGCAGCTTTAGGCAAGGCTCTGCCTTCTTTCAGCCACTGCTTCCTCTTCTACAAAATGAGGGGCTAAAGGAGGTGGTCTCCAGCCCCGCATAGGCCAGCCATGCTCAGCGCTGCACTGCTGCAGAAGCACCGAGAAGGGCCAGCCCCCAGCCCAGAGAAGCTTTGAACACTATCCCCACAGTGCACTGCTGCAAAAGCACCCCATTATCCCATTGTACAGACACGAGGCCAGAGTCCCAGAGATGGAAGTAGCTCACCCAGGGTCACACAGCTCAAGGGGGTGGCAGCCTAGTTCTTGGCCACAGCTCTCCTGCAAGCCAGCACTCCAGCGAGAGCTGGGCTGTGTCTGTGGGCTATGGGGGAGCATGACAAAGCCCCAGGACCCCCGCTGGCCCAGGCTGCTGGCCGGGCGGTCATGGGTGGTGGGTGGCGTGGTTAGTACAGGGGCTTCAGAAGGGGGTGCTGGTTAGGATGTAGTAGAAGAGGCTGTGTGTGTGGTCTTTGGGCAGTGAGAAATGTCAGCCAAGATGTGCTGCCCTATCGCCCCATTCAGTCCTCACGGCCACCGCAGGAGGGAAAGAGGATTGCCATCTCCAAATTCCAGATAAGGAAGGGGACTAGAGAGGCAGGCAGCATTCAGGCCACGCGTGGGGACTGCCAGCCTGTGTATCCTCCCCTCCCTCATCCCTGGCTCCTGGTCAGCCCTCCGAGGGTCTCCCAGGGCTAGGGCTGCAGTCAGAGCTCTCGAGCCCCCGTCCACCCTGGACTCTGTGCCTGTGCAGCTGCAGCAGGTGACAGCCGTCTGAGGCCCCTGAGGTTCCAGTCCCACCATCACTCACTCTTGGAGTGGTCTTCTGCCCACCACTCTATGCCTCGGTTTCATCTGTCAAAGGAGATGATCCATGAAATGCCAGCACAGCCTCTGGCCCCTGCAGAGCCCTCAGCAAATAGCAGCCTCCCTGCCCTTACAGATGATGCCACCCTCCTGGCCTTCAAGAAGGGGGACCTGTTGGTCCTGACAAAGAAGCAGGGGCTGCTGGCCTCTGAGAACTGGACCCTCGGCCAGAATGACAGGACAGGCAAGATGGGGCTGGTGCCCACGGCTTGCCTCTACACCATCCCCACGGTCACTAAGCCCTCGGCACAGCTGCTGGTAACTGGCACGCTCCCCTGTCCTCAGCCTGGGTACCCCAGGGCAGGGTGGAGCGGTCCTGGGATGCCTAGTTGGGAGGCCTAGCTCAGGGCCTGCAGCCCACCTAGCAGAGGCCAGGAGGGCCACCTGGGCAGCCCCCACTATTCCTGTGGCAAGGTGTGTGTGCAGTGCCAGCCCAGCTCTTGGTACTTAGCAGGTGCCCAGTAAATGGGTGTTCCCTGCCTCTTCCATCATGGGTGTGTCCTGGAGACAAACCCAATCTTTCTCTGCCTCATTTACACTCTGACCCAGGGGGGCCCAAGTCTCTCCCTGCACAAGGGAACCACCCACCCCAGCCCCAAAGACCAGCCTCTCGGGAGGCAGGAATGGCAAGCATTGCAACATGTACATACTGAGTGCTGAGTATGTGCCCTGTGCCTGTGGTACGAGTCTGGGCACAATAGCAGCTCCACCCTCAGGGCAGACATTTGGGCAGATAATGACACATGGATGGCAACTGTGCAAAGTGCCACCAAAGAGAGGGACAGATAATAGGGTGGGGAGCTCACCCTGTCTGGGAAGGCATCCCCGAGGGAGGGACATTTGTGCTGAGGCCTGAAGTTGGTGGCAGACTAGGCAGGCAGGGCTGGGGTGAGAGGTGGCCCCATGGAGAAGGGGAGCTGGGGAAGTGGGGGTCTGAGAAACCCAGAGTGCCGTGGTCCCCAGAACGGGTGATGTGGGTGCCACAGCCATTGGCACTCATCCTCCCAAGGGAAAGGAGACAGGCACCAAGAGGTAGAGTCACGGTCCTGGGTCACACAGCAGGTGACAGGGGTGTGGGTAAGCCCTGGCCTGTTCAGCCCTGGGCCTGACCCCTCCCAAGTCACTGAGGCCACCAGGCCAGGAGGAGCCTGCAGGAAGGACCTCATGGGCGGTGGCTCCTGGGCACCCACAGGCCTGTGCCCCCTCCAGAGCTTGCTTGCCATGTCACCAGAGAAGAGGAAGCTGGCGGCTCAGGAGGGGCAGTTCGCAGAGCCACGTACTGAGGAGCCACCCAAGGAAAAGCCACACACCCTGGAGGAGTTCTCCTATGAGTTCTTCAGGTGCCTCCCCAGCCCTGCTCCACCTCATTGCACCCCCACCTCCCAGCCCCACCTCACCTCATTGCACCCCCTGCTCCCAGCCCCACCCTGCCCCATTGCACCCCTGCTCCCAGCCCCGCTCCACCTCATTGCACCCACTGAGAGCTGCAGAGAGGCCACGCCACCCATGTGGAGCCTGCCTGGCCTTCCCAGGCCAGGGGAGTCAGGAGGGGCTTGCAGCAGAGTGGGGTGCTCTGACCCTCCCACAGCCACTCAGGGGTGTCAGAGGACAGAGAAGCGTGGGACAGAGAAGGCCACAGGGCAGGCCTCACGCCGGCCTCTGACCTCACAGGGCTCCAGAGAAGGATATAGTGAGCATGGCTGTGCTGCCCCTGGCCCGTGCCCGCGGCCACCTGTGGGCCTATTCCTCTGAGCCACTGCGACAGCCGCTGCTCAAGCGAGTCCACGCCAACGTCGACCTCTGGGACATCGCCTGCCAGATCTTTGTCGATATCCTTCCCCACCAGCCTGCCTGCGCCTCGTCAACCCCAGGGCAGAGGCACCCAGCACCTCCTGGCCCTATAGCTGTGCTCTAGGGCAGGAGAGCCCAGGAGATCTGAGAAACCCGGAGTGGCGGGGCAGAGCCCACGCATGGCTCACCACAGGGCTGGGGTTGGGGTCAGCAAGGGGCCCAGGTCGGGGTCAGCATCTATCCCCAGTCTGTGTCAGCGTGGGGCCGCCCCAGCACCATGCTCCTTGACAGCCACACCCATCCTCCGGTACATGGGTGACTACCCTTCTCGGCAGGCCTGGCCCACCCTGGAGCTCACCGACCAGATCTTCACACTGGCCCTGCAGCATCTGGCCCTGCAGGACGAGGTCTACTGCCAGATCCTGAAGCAGCTGACGCACAACTCCAACAGGTCTGGTGGGGCGGCGGCCAGTCCGAGCTGGCACCCCCAGTCCTCATCCCAGCCCCTGAGGCGAGACTGAGGCTCAGAGAGGACACCACAGCTCGTGGTGGCGGAACCCCTGCCTGGGCACCTGCATCAGCAGTGGGAACGGTTGGGGCCCTTGGTCTGCTCTGCTGTTGTCCTAGGGGTGGTCAGAGCAGGAGAGGATGGCCCTGCCTGCTCCCACCCTGTGTGTGTGACCTGGCAGGCCATGGCCTCTCTGAGCTTCAGTGTCCTCTTCCACAAAATGGGTGCAATGCCTACCCACCCCCATCTTGAAGGTGTGAAAGCCCGTGGCATCAGGCAGCCAGGCACAGCTGGCATGATGCAGCCTGGCAGGTGCCCTCCCCCTCGGGCCCTCTAGACCCCAGGCAGCTCTCACATCCATCTCTGCTCCCCAAGGTGCCTGCCTGGCCTGGGCCCCCTGAGGGGCCCTTCCCGGCTGACAAACGCCACCCTTCAGGCACAGCGAGGAGCGGGGCTGGCAGCTGCTGTGGCTGTGCACGGGCCTCTTCCCACCCAGCAAGGGGCTGCTGCCCCACGCCCAGAAGTTTATAGACACTCGGAGGGGGAAGCTGCTGGCCCCCGACTGCAGCCGCCGCATCCAGAGGGTCCTGAGGTGAGCCCAGTGCCTCCAGCCCCCAGCATTGGCCCTGGGCCCGCAGACCTGGGATGCTGTGGGGCCTGGCCAGCCTTCCAGGAGCTCGTGGTCCCGGGAGGACTCTCCAGAAGCCGGTGTCAGCTTGGGAGGCAGGATTGGGCCTCCTATGGCCGTGAGGAGGGCAGGTTGACCGTGGGAGTGGCCATGATTTCAGTGGCAGCCATGGTCACAGAGGGAGGTGGGCGCCCCACAGAGGCCCTGCCAGAGTCCCTGGCCCCTGCCCGATGCCCCTGTTGTGCAAGAACAAGAACACTGCCAGCCTTGCCCGCTGGTGCCTCCCCAGGAGCCCCTGGCCTGGCCCTTCCCCGTGTGTGCCCCAGGCTTGTGGGCACAGCTGCACCATCACTGCCTCTGAGGCCGCATGGAGCCAGGGGCAGCCCCTGGGACATGCGAGGGGCTGGCACCACCCCAGTGATGGTCACTGGGGTTTTCTTTTGTTTCTGGCACATGGTTTAGGGCCCACGTCGGGGCTGGGGCATGGGTGAGGATGAGGGTGGGGGTGGCACCTGCAGCACGCACTGTCCCCCTCAGGACAGGGCCCCGGAAGCAGCCCCCGCACCAGGTGGAGGTGGAGGCCGCGGAGCAGAACGTCTCCCGCATCTGCCACAAGATCTACCTCCCCAATGACACCAGCGAGGTGAGGCCCTGCTCTGGTCTACACGGCAAGTCTCAGGCCTCCGGAGGTCATGGGGCACTCTCCCTCCTGGCCCAGCCTGCTCCTTGGTAACCCCGGAGAGCCTTTTCTAGGGCTGTCCCATCCTCAACAGTCTCCCGCCCTCTCCCCATGGGATGCAGGCCCCGCCTGCCCTTGGGTGCTTCAGAAGTCAGGCCAGTCCCAAGGTATGAGTTGGGGGATCCAGGCCCAGGACACAGGAGAGAGGACAGAGGGGTGGGCAGCAAGGGTGAGTCCCAGGACTTGGGGGCCCCTAGGGGCTTCTGACCAGCTGGGGTGTGGGACAGCAGGTATCCCCACTGTGTGTGTCTTGTGCACAGAGCCTGCCATGGCTGCTGGGGGAACAAAGGGGCCAGAGGACAGGTGGAAGACCACCAGGACCCAGCTGTGACACAGAGGCCTTGACCAGGGGCAGCAAAGACAAGCGGGCTGAGAGGCCAAGGTGGGCAGTGTCGCCTCACGCCCTCTCCAACAGCAGGATGGTCTTTTTGGCCTTGACGTTTGGGTCCCAGTAACAGGAAGTTCCCACAGTCTGGCAGCTGGGCTCTCAAGGCGAGTCAAAAGGCCAGGCCTCCGGGGCCCCAGGACAGCGAATGCTGGGACTAAACAACGTGATCCTCTGGCCAGGGTTCTGGAAGGGAGGCTTGCCCTGCTCAGGGCAGACCACATCCAACCCAGGTTTCATGAAGGAGCAAAAGTGCCAGGCTAGGAAGGCTCATCCTGGGCTGTGCTGGCCCCTAGCCAGGCCCCGGGCCTCACCAGCTGCCTTTCTGTCCAGATGCTGGAGGTAGTTGCCAACACACGGGTGCGGGATGTGTGTGACAGCATTGCCACCAGGCTGCAGCTGGCCTCCTGGGAGGGCTGCAGCCTCTTCATCAAGATTGCAGACAAGGTGGGCTGGGCTGGGGCTGGGCAGACGGCGGGCGGGCAGGCAGTGAGCGGGGCCCTAGGTGCTGCCTGGGGGGGCCTCAGCCTGCCAGGGGCACCCATGCTGGACCAGGCTGCACGGCCAGGGCTGCTGAGATGGAGGTAGGTGGGGTCCTGGAGCAGAGCCAGCTCCACATGCCAATAGTCCACGCACAGCCAACTCCAGTGCAGCACCCAGGCCGTAGGCGGCCACTGGACCAGAGCCCAGCAGAGACCTCTCAGGAGGACAGTCCCCAGAAGCCACCCGACTTCCCTGTACCTTCCCCTTCCCCAGGTCATCAGCCAGAAGGAGGGAGACTTCTTCTTTGATTCCTTGAGGCAGGTGTCTGACTGGGTGAAGAAGAACAAGCCCCAGAAAGAAGGTGAGGAGGCCTCTGTGGAGCTGGGGGAGGGCGTGGCTGGGTGGGGCGAGGGGGCACTGTCAGCCTCCATGCGGCCCATGCCCATTCATCCATCCATTCATTCCCGTGTGTCCCTGGGTTTGGGGGACAACCAGGCCCTGGGGCCCAGCGGTGAGGGCCTCCCAGCTCAGGCAGGAACAGAGGTAGCTGCACCGCGGAGTGATGAAGGATGCCCCGGGGCTGAGGGGCATGACCCTCATGGGCCAGGAGTGGGAGTCCAGGAACGTTCCTGAAGAAGGCAGCCTCTACACTAATCTTGAAGGAAAACATGGGGACTGGGGAGGAAGAAGGGTGGAGGCTTTCCAGGCAGGAAGGTGGCAGGCGCTCTGTGGGGGTGGCAGGGGTTCAGGGCTGGTGCACCTGCTGGGACAGGCTTGGTGCCCACTGCTGGCCCTCGCCCAGGGGCCCCCGTGACGCTCCCCTACCAGGTGTACTTCATGCGGAAACTGTGGCTCAACATATCCCCGGGGAAGGATGTGAATGCGGACACCATACTCCATTACCACCAGGTACCGGGCAGGCTGCTCTGGTGGGCACTGGGGCCACCCCCATCCTCCCACACCTGTTCTGAGGCTGTAGAAGCCAGCAGGCCAGGGCAGGGCCAGCCTCAGCCCTGGGTACCAGCCCATGTGGTAGGAAGACTAAGCCCCTGAGGGCTCTGGAACCAGGAGCAGAGGGCAGCAATGTTTGGGGACAGTGACTGCACTGGCACCTGCAGCATGACTTGGAGAGGGTGGGACAGAGGGTCCTGTGGCCCATGGAGCAGTGGCCGTGGCCTGCAGGGCCAACCACATGGGTGGAGCAGTCCATCACCTCCACACAGATGTCAGGGGGCCCTGCCCTGACTCAGGGTCATTCCCCTGGCCTGAAACTCTCTACCCTTCTCAGTCCGTCCTGGATGGAGTGGGCTAAGCCCCAGCTCCCCACCATCTGAGCGGGAAAGAGGTTGGGGGCGGGTGGGCTGCAGCCGGAGACTCAGCATGCCTAGTGTGTCCACCACCCAGGAGCTGCCCAAGTACCTGCGAGGATTCCACAAGTGTTCGCGGGAGGACGCCATCCACCTGGGGGGCCTCATCTACAAGGCCCAGTTCGACAACGACCGGTCCCAGCTGGCTAGTGTCCCCAAGATCCTGAGGGAACTGGTGCCCGAGAACCTCACACGCCTGATGTCCTCGGAGGAGTGGAAAAAGGTCCCTCATGGGGCTGGGGAAGGGTTCTCGGGCTGCTGCTCCTCCCTGGGACCCTGCCCCAGTGCCATGCCCTGCCTGAGCTCCAAGATCACATGGAAGCACATGGGTGGTGTGGAGGGTGGGCTGGCTCTGCACACACCACGCCTTCCCACGCCGTCCACAGCACCACTGAGACTCTGTCTCACGCTGCATTCCTCTCCTCCCCTCCCCACCGTACTAGCCCTGGGGTAGGCAAGTGCTGCCCCCACCAGGGCTTTGGGGGCCTCTGGACACCCAAGTCCTTACTGGCCCTCCTGTCCCCCAGAGCATCCTTCTGGCCTATGACAAGCACAAGGACAAGACAGTGGAGGAGGCCAAGGTGGCCTTCCTGAAGTGGATCTGCCGGTGGCCCACCTTCGGGTCTGCCTTCTTCGAGGTGAAGGTAGACCTTGCCCCACGCCTGGGCCTCCTACCCAAGCAGGCTGCGCTCAGCTCTGCCCCGGCAGGCCCAGCGTCAACCAGCACACATCTTGGGTGGGGCTGGCCGCCAGGCTGGAGGGCGTGGGTGTGTGTGTGTGTGTGCGTGTGGCCTAGGTGAGCTCCTGGGAGGTGCAGCCTGGCCTCCCGGGCTGGACTGTGACCGCCGTGTCCCTCCGTCCCAGCAAACCTCAGAGCCCTCCTATCCAGACATCATCCTCATCGCCATCAACCGACATGGGGTTCTGCTCATCCACCCCAAGACCAAGGTAGCTGCTGGGCCTCTGGAGGGGCTGGGGGCCACCAGGTCCAGGGACCCGTGCAGGTGGGGCTGTAGTCACCTCTGCGGTGTGTCCTGCCTCTCTCCTGTCCCCTAACACACACAGAGCCCACAGGCTCTGGAGGCATCCTGCCCACCCACCCTCTCTGCCCCCAGGACCTGCTCACCACCTATCCCTTCACCAAGATCTCCAGCTGGAGCAGCGGCAGCACCTACTTCCACATGGCACTGGGGAGCCTGGGCCGTGGCAGCCGCCTGCTGTGCGAGACCACCCTGGTGAGCTCAGGTCCCTTCTCCCAACCAAGATGCATAGGATGGAGCTGCTGGAGACTGGGTTCCCCACCCTCACCCCTTTCAAGTGGCTAACTAAGAGGGCTCAGTCACAGGGCCCAGGCGGGGCCAGCAGATCTGGAGAGGGACTGGGTGCATCCCCAGAATCAGCAGCCAAGGTGGCAAGGCCAGGCGGGACCCCCTGCACCCCTGGCCCGTTCCGAGGAGGGAGGGAGACCCAGCTCCAGCAGGGCAGGCAGAAATGACGCCCCCAATGGCAGGAGCCCGCCTTCCCTTTCTCCATGCCCTGCACCACTGGTTGCTGAGGAGGAGAAGGTGGTCCCTGAGTCCAGGAACCCCACCTGCCCTCTGCACCCACAGCCTCTGACCCACCCTGTCCCCTGTCCAGGGCTACAAGATGGATGACCTGCTGACCTCATATGTGCAGCAGTTCCTGAGTACCATGAACAAGCAGCGGGGCTCCAAGGCCCCAGCCCTGGCCAGCACCTAGCAGCGGATGCTGGCGTGTCTGCTCAGGCACCCTTCCCGACCTCTAGCCTGGCGTACCTTCCCAGGCCCTCTTAGCCCAGGGCCTGTCCTCGGCAGGCAGCCTTCCATGCTGCCCTCCATACAAAGCCCACTCAGCCCCGCAGACCGGCCCCTCTGTCCTGGGCGCTGCCCAGAGAGGCAAAAGATGGGCCCAGAGTGGGGTCGGGAGTCTCAGACCCCCAGGCTATTGGTGGATGGCTGAGAGGACACTTCCCAACCCCACCCTACCAGAATGTTCAATAAAAACCCCTGGAGCAGGAGAAGTGTGTCTGTCTGAGGGTGCAAGGTGTGGCACGAGGTGGACAGGGGGCCTGGGAGGCTCTGGCCCGCAGAGAGCTGCAGAAAAACCAAAATGCCGTGTGACTCCCCCAGGGAACCTGGAGGGCAGCTGCATTCTCCAGAAATGACTTCATCCCTCCCTCTTTCTGCTTCCTTCCTCCCCCTCCCTTCCCTCCTTCCTGTTTCTCAGACTGGGGAGGGGCACTCATGGGAGAGTCCTCCTCCCAAGCCCCTCCTCACACCTTCTGTCCTTCCCCCCAACCCGGGGCACTGATAGCCTGCACTACCCCCAGGAAGCCAGAGCGGAGGTGCGGCTCTCTGGCTGCTGGCTTCATGCTAAGGCCAGCTTATGCTCAGTGGGCAGAGCTGGACATAGCACCTTGGAGGCCTGGATTCCCCCACCTCACTGGCATGTCCTGTCCCCGCCCACCCCCTCCTCTGCCCACTGGGCCAGCTTATGTGGACCTGGCCACCCAGGCTTGTGAGGTCCTAGCAGGGCTAGTCTTCAACCGCTTATGGCAGCCTGGCCTGGGATAGAGGCTAGGGCCCTCTGAACTTGTGCCTGTCTGATGTCTGTCCCTCTGTTCACCTGGCCCAGCAGCAGTGTGTCCAGAGCTGCTGCCATCCCCTCCACCCCTAACCCCCGCCACAAACCACACAGGCTGCTGTGGTTGTGTGAACAAGCCTTCATTGGGCAAGCGTGAGCCCAACACCAGGTCTGCGCTGGCCACAGAGGAAGCGTCCTCTCTGGAGGTGGGAACAAGCCACCTCTGACTCCACCGCCTCCTGGCCCCTGGCCCCACCCAAGGGCTCCACACAAGCCCCAAGGTTGGGGGTAGGGGGGCGGGGCGGAACCCAGGTGGGCGGCCAAGGTGGGATTCCAGGAAGGCCTTCCGAGGGATGGAGGTGGGTCCTGTCCCTCCAGGTAGCTTGTGGGTGTGGACAGCAGGACTTGCTGGCTCAGTGTGGGCACAGGGACACTGTGCCACTGGTTGAGTGAGTGGTGAGGGATTGGAGGTGGCTCCCAGAGGCCTCCATCTGCATGGCCCTGGCCCTGTGGCTCCAGCAGGCTGCCCTGGCTGTGGGTAGCCCAGGAGCCACATGCACTTAGTGGGGCCGCTCTGGGGCAGGGGCTCTCACAGGACAGCATGAGCCACTGAGCCGCCTGGGGAGGGCCAGGCCAGGCAGGGAGCTGTGGTGCAATTTGCTCCTGTCCCTGGAGGTCTGTGGGCGGAAGCTGTGGGCACAGGCAGACGTGGCTGTCAAATGTGAGGTCATCGTCTGTCCACTCTCACCCTCCAATTATTGAGAAGGGCATTTAAGTATCGCCAGCTTTAAACATATTTCCAGATAAATTCTGGCAGTCTGGATGTGTGCTGTAGAACTTTTAAGTTCTAATGAATCATTTGACTATTTCTTGGAGTCACCTCCACATTACTTTGAAAGAAAACATTGACCCTTTCTCAGTTCATCTTTGAGAGTTGGGGCAATCTTTTATCCATCCATTTTTAATCTTCCATCAAAGGGTATTAATTCAACCCAATGGGCTATTGAAACCTTGGGGGTCTTCTCTTTACCAGCCATTGAATCTTTGGATTCGCACTCCTTCAAAATGCATATGCTTGGGTAAAAATATGTTGTGTCCTCCACAAGCCTTTAGTACAATTGCGGGTGGGGGATTAGAGTAAAATTCCTAGACCAGTGGATCTCGAGCTGTAGCATGACTTGGGATCACCTGAGACAGATGATAAAACAGGTTGTTGGTTCCCCCACTCCCAAAGTTTCAGATTCAGTAGATCTGGGGCAGGGCCTGAGAATTCACTTTCTCACTAGCTCCCAGGTGATGCCGATGCTGGTGGAGAACCACTGGCCCAGAGTCACTTGGTTTTGGAGGGGGCTAAAAGTTTCAATTAAAAACATGAAACTGCAATAGAACGATTTCATGTACATATCAGCCGGTGTGTGAGAGATATCCTAGCCAGACTCAGTCACTTACTACTTTTCTTTTTTTTATTGTTGTTGAGATGGAGTCTCTCTCTGTCACCAGGCTGGAGTGCAGTGGTGCGATCTCAGCTCACTGCAACCTCCACCTCCCGGGTTCAAGTGATTCTCCTGTCTCAGCCTCCCGAGTAGCTGGGACTACAGGTGTGCGACATGACGCCCAGCTAATTTTTGTTTTTTTAGTGGGGACAGGGTTTCACCATGCTGGCCAGGATGGTCTCAATCTCTTGACCTCGTGATGCACCCGACTCGGCCTCCCAAAGTGCTAGGATTACAGGAATGAGCCGCCGCAACCGGCCCACTTACTACTTTTTAATGTGGGATCAGCCCTTGGTTTTCCAGTTAGACTTTATTTTCCTCAAGGGCAAATCCCCATCTTAAACATTTTTGAATTCCCCATTGTTATTTGCACAAGTAAAGGATCAATAGAGATTTGCTAATTGAACTGAACTCATAAATCAAACATATCCTGAGAAGAGAGAGTCCACAGAAAGTTCTGTACATGTAGCCACAGCTACAATTTAGGATTTAGTGCTTAGCCCAGTTAAGGGCTGTCACTAAATCCCTATCTTTCCATTATCCCAGTTGTAGCTGATAAGCTGAATAAACTTTGAGGTTGAAGATTTTAATGGTGATAAAGCTCCTCTAAGAGTCCCTGGATGGGCTTTATTTTGGGATGCCGATAATAATGGTAATCATGGGACGAGGATGGTATTATACAGTTCATCTCAATTCTTAATGAAGTTGCGGGGCAAGAGAAGGGGAGTGTGGGAGATGCAAATAAAAGAATTAGCTCTGCGTGGAAAATAGTTTTTAAACCAACATTTCTCATGTATTGGCCTCAAGGTTTTCTTTCATTCTTTCTTTTTTTAGGGAAGATTTCTTGGAAAAAGCTTAAGGTTAGGTATTGAATGTTCTTTGTCTCCTTTTTTATATATTTATGTGGTTATATATGTATTTACTTTTATCCCAGATATTGGGCAATATCCTATTTTCCCTGATGAAGTTGGGACTTTGGTGCCCTTTCCAGTTATAGTAAAAATAATGGCTAACTTGTTTATAGCACTTATGAATCACAAGGCACTGTCCTAAGTATTTGACAAGTATTAATTCATTTAATTTACAACAGTCCTATTTTATTATCTTTTTTAATAGTTGAGAAATCTGAAGCACGGAGAGATTAAGTAGCATGTCCAATGTCAGCCAGGAAGTGATACAGCTGGGATTTACAGCTGGTCAGGTTCTAACCACTCTGCGGAGCTGCGGGCTTAAAGCAATGCAGCTGAACTGCAGTGGAATACTGGAATGCCACAGGCTTTCAAGTCAAATGACCCCTGTGATGAAATTCTGGTCCAATCTATAGACCTTTCTGCAGCCGATTTTTCATCCATATAACATCAAGGATCTTGACCATTACTTCACTGATTTAATAAAGTAAAATAATAATATGTATGCATAAACAACTATGACGGTTCCCTCAGCACGTGTACTCAGCACATGTGAGTTTCTGTCCTTATGAGAAGAAATCTTCAGAACAAAGAGAGTATTCTCTTTGCATTCTCTGGTCCCATATATCTAGGTGTGCTGTTCCATCCTTAGAGGCACTGTGGCTGAAGATGAGAACATCCCTTGTGTCCTGGGGCATCCTGTGTTTGGAGGAGTTGTTATTCACACACGTACACATTTTGCCTGAGTCACTAAAATTGCACCTAAAAGAGACAAGAAGGAAGCTCTCAACTGAACTGAATTTTCCAGGATTTTCCTATGGCAGAGAGGCATGGTGACATTTTAACTTTTACCTTCCCCAGGCCCCAGTGAACCAAAACTTTTCAAAAGCTGCAAAGCAAAAAAAAAAAAAAAAAAAAGACAGGGCATCAAGATTCAGATGCATGCATGCTTCCAGGGTGAGTTTCTGCCAGCCCACAACAACCCAGGAAGGAGTTAAGCCTTGGTGAGTCCAAGCTCAGATGGAGTGTGAGGCTCCAAGGGCCACTGGCCAGCAACTCACCATTGAATGCCCAGTGCCCTGGGCTCTGCCTGCTGCCCTGCCCCAATGCATTGCCTACCTCTTAGTAGACTTGGAGGCTTGCAGACTTTGCCTGAAAATGGTGGAAGGAAAACCAAGGTGGAATGGGACCCGCCTGTTGAAACATCTACATGATCCAGGGACACTGTGCACAGGGCACCGTTGCCACACTTGCCACTAGGGAGTGTTACTAAGAAGAGCAGGTGAAATGAAAGGCATGATTTAGACTACTGTGTCTGACGAAGTCAGGGCTTGCCTGTGTCACTGTTCTAATAGGAGAGCTGATATTTCCTGGGGCACTGTTCTGAGAGTACTGTATGAAATGACTCTTTTATTCTTCACAACGGTCCTTATTATCATTTATTATGAGACAACTGAGACTCAGAGAGATTCAGTGGCCTGCCTGATTTCCACAACCAGTAGCCCTGTCTTCAGGATCGTGCTCAGTCCTCTTTTTGCAAATCTTTAATGGTGTCCCCCTGCTCTGTGAAGGAAATGCAATCTCCATCACAGCTGCAGGCAAGACCCTTCAGAATCCAGCTCCTGCATATCTCTCTAGTGTAATTATGATTATTTTTTGTCATTCTCATTCTGCATTTAGTCTATAGTGAATTGTGTTCACGTCTTCAAGTGTATTATATTCTCTTTCACCTTAGGACTTCTGCATGTGTTTTCTCTGCCTGGAACCACCTCTTTCCTATATTACTGTCCAGGAAAACCACTATTCAGACTTCTGGATAAACTGAGATCTAGTGTTCTCCCCAACAAGAAGTGGGTAGTTACTCGTATAATCTGCTATATATAGTACATTACTCTTTTCTTATCATATTTGCTTTACTGTATTGACTGATGTAACCATTGGTTTCTTCACTAGACACAAGGCTCTATGTGGCCAGACTTTGTCTACAGAGCATGGAGCCTGCCTCCAAGTGGGTGATGAGTAAATATCTTTGGATGAAAGAAAACTCGAATTTCTTTTGCTTTGCTGTCTCATTCCCACCACTATCCCTCCCCTGACTCTGAAAATGCTAAAGTTCTTGCTGATGATTAGCATCATCAATTTGACTTAAGGCTTTATTGTCTCCATACTTACCTAGCAAGAACAAAAATTCTTGTATACAAAATCATTAGAGAGTTCAAAAGAAGTTATAATAATGCCAAAAAATAATGCAGAGCAGTATTTTTTTTTTTTTTTTTTTTGAGGCAGAGTCTCACTCTGTTGCCCAGGCTGGAGTGCAGTGCCGTGGTCTTGGCTCACTGCAACCTCCACCTCCTGGGTTCAAGAGATTCTCCTGCCTCAGCCTCCCGAGTAGCTGGGATTACAGGTGCCTGCCACCATGCCTGGCTAATTTTAGTATTTTTAGTAGAGATAGGATTTCACTATGTTGGCCAGGCTGGTCTCAAACTCCTGACCTTGTGATCTGCCTGCCTCGGCCTCCCAAAGAGCTGGGATTACAGGCGTGAGCCACCGTGCTCAGCTTAACTTATTTTTTTTTAGAAAAACTCTTCTCTAGTTTCCCTTTAAGCCACTGACACGCACGTAACCCCAGTCTCGCTGTACCTCACAGCCCAAGAAGCCACATATCATGTGCTTTGGCTCTCACGGGTCACTCAGAGGTAGGGCAAGAATGGAAAAAGCACTGATTTCAGGGTAAAAGAAAACTTAGGTCCTATTCCCAGCACAGCCTCTAGATGCGTGAATTTCTGCATGACATTCAATCTCCCTGGGTCTCTATTTCCATTTATTTCATAGAGTGGTTATGAGGATTTGGTGAAGTAATATATGCCAGGTGCTTAGGCAGGGGCCAAA
This sequence comes from Hylobates moloch, assembly GCF_009828535.3. Classification (NCBI taxonomy): domain Eukaryota; kingdom Metazoa; phylum Chordata; class Mammalia; order Primates; family Hylobatidae; genus Hylobates; species Hylobates moloch. The sequence continues at coordinate 22,887 of NW_026652795.1, forward strand.
CATATAGCAAATAGTAGCTGATGCCAATTTTCTTCTTTCCTTTTCCTTTATCCTGGGAGATTTTAGCTTGGAAATTTTATAGCACCTTTGATGTTATAAAATGAGGAACCTGGGCCTCAGTGGATCTGTGAACACCTGGAAATTGCATGCAAAGTTGGGTATGTTTTCAAGAAATTTTATTTCTAGGGAAAGTGTCTCTGTTAGCTTCCTGGGACTGCTTTAACAAACTACCACAAACTGAGTGGCTTAAACAATATAAATTTATTGCCACACAGTTCTGAAGGCTAGAAGTCTGAAATCAAGGTGTGGGCAGGACTGGTTCCTTCTGAGGGCTGTGAGGGAGAACCTGTTCCATGCTTCTCTCCTAGCTTCTGGTAGCGCCAAGCAACCTTCGATTATAGATGGTGATCTCCATGTGTCTTCTCCATACATATGCATCTCTGTGTCCAAATTTCCCCTTTATATAATGACATCAGTTATATTGAATTAGGGCCCAATCGAATGACCTTATTTTAACTTAATCATCTGCAAAGATTCTATTTCCAAGTAAGGTCACTTTCATAGGCACTGGGGTTAGAACTCCAACGATTCTATTTCCAAGTAAGGTCACTTTCATAGGCACTGGGG
>NW_026652796.1:0-16594 GCF_009828535.3 Hylobates moloch
CACCCCAATGATGAAGCTTCTGGGAGTCAACAACCTGATGATGAAGCTTCTGGGAATCACCACCCCGATGATGAAGATTTTGGGAATCACCATCCCGATGATGAAGCTTCTGGGAATCACCAACCCAATGATGAACCATCTGGGAGTCACCACCCTGATGATAAAGCTTCTGGGAGTCACCACCCTGAGGATGATGTTCTGGGAGAAACCAAATCAATGATGATGAATCTTCTGGGAATCATCACCCCGATGACGGTGAAGCTTGTGGGGTCATCACCCCGATGATGATGACTTTTCTGGGAGTCACCACCCTGATGATTATGAAGCTTCTGAGAGTCACCACCCCGATGATGATGAAGCTTCTGAGAGTCAACACCCCGATGATGATGAAGCTTCTGGGAGTCAAAACCCTGATGATGAAGCTTCTGGGAGTCACCAACCTGTTGTTGAAACTTTTGGGAATCACCAACCTGATGATGAAGCTTCTGTGAATCACTACTCCGATGATAAGGATTCTGTGATTCACCACGCCGATGATGATGAAGCTTCTGAGGTCACCACCATGATGACGAACCTTCTGAGATTCACCACCGTGATGATGAATCTTCTGGGAGTCACAACCCCGATTCTGAAACTTCTAGAATTCTCCAACCAGATGATGAAACTTCTGGGAGTCACCACCCCTATGATGAAGCTTCTTGGAATCACCAACCAATGATGAAACCTCTGGGAGTCAACACCCCGATGACGAAGATTCGGGGAGTCACCATGCTGATGATGAAGCTTCTGGGAATCTCCATCACGATGATAAAGCTTCTGAGAGCCACCAACCCTATGATGAAGCTTCTGGATTTCACCAAACCGATGATGAAGCTTCTGGGTGTCACCACACCAATGACGATGAAGCTTCTGGGAGTCACCACCCCGTTGATGAAGCTTCTGAGAGTCAAATCCCCAATAATAAAGCTTCTTGGAGTCACCACCCCGCTGATGAAGATTCTGGGAATCACACCCCGATGATGAAGCTTCTGGGAGTCACCAACCAGAAGATAAAGCTTCTGGGAGTCACCACACCGAGGATGAAGTTCTGGGAGTCACCAACCTGATGAAGATGAATCTTCTCGGAGTCACCACCCCAGTGATGATAAAACTTCTATGAGTCACCACCCAGATGATGAAGAACCTTCTGGGGGCCACCACCCCAACGATAATGAACCTTCTGGGAGTCAGCACCCTGATGATGATGAAGCTTCTGGGAGTCACCACCCTGAAGATGTTGAAGATTCTGGGAGTCATAACACCGATAATGAAGCTTCTCGGAGTTACCACCCCGACGATGAAATTTCTGGGAATCACCACCCTGATCATGAAGCTACTGGAAGTCACCACTCCGAAGATGAACCTTCTGGGAGTCACCACCCAGATGATGAAGATTCTGGGAGTCACCACCTCAATGATGAAGCTTTTCGGAGTCCCCATCCTGATGATGATGAAGCTTCTGGGAGTCACAATCCCGATAATGAAGTTTCTGGGAATCACCACCCTGATGATGAAGCTTCTGGGAGCCACCACCCGATGATGAAGCTTCTGGGAGTCACCACCCTGATGATGAAGCTTCTGGGAGTCACCACAATGTTGATCAACTTCTGGGAGTCACCACCCAGATTATGAAGCTTCTGGGAGTAAAAAACCCGATGATGAAGATTCTGGGATTCATCACCCCGCTGATGAATGGTCTAGGATTCACCACCCCGATGATGAATAATCTGGGATTCACCTATGCAATGATGATGAAGTTTCTGGGAGTCACAACACTGATGATGATGAAGCTTTTAGGAGTCACCTCCCCGATGATGATGAAGCTTCTGGGAGACACCACCCCAGTGATGATGATTCTGTGAGTTACCACCTCGATGACAAAGATCCTGGGAGTCACCACAACAATGATGAATTTTCTGGGAGTCACCACCCAGATCATGTAGCCTCTGGGAATCACCACCAAGATGATGAAATTTCTGGCATTCACCACTCTGATGATGAAGATTTTGGGAAGCACCACACTGATCATGATGATTCTGGGAGTCACCACCCCGATGATGATGAATCTTCTGAGAGTCACCACCCTGATGATGATGAAGTTTCTGGGAGTCACCAACCCGACGATGATGAAGCTTCTGGGAGTCACCAACGTGAAGATGATGAAACTTCTGGGAGTCAAAACCCTGATGATGAAACTTCTCGTAATCATCATGCCTATGACAAAGTTTCTGGGAATCACCACTGTGATGACGAAGCTTCTGGGATTCACCACGCCGATGATGAAGCTTCTGGGAGTCACCACCACGATGCTGAAGCTTCTGCTAGTCAACACAATGATGATGAATCTTCTGGTAATCACCGTGCCGATGATGAAATTTCAGAGTATCACCACCCCGATGATGAAGCTTCTGGGAATCATCATCACGATGATGAAGTTTCTGGAAGTTACCAACCCTTTGAAGATGAAGCTTCTGGTAGTCAAAACCCCAATGATAAAGCTTTTGGGAGTCACCATCCCGAGGATGAAGTTCTGGGAGTCACCAACCCGATGACGATTAATCTTCTGGGAGACAACACCACGATGATGAAGATTCTGGGACTCAGCACACCGATGATGAAACTTCTAGGATTCACCACCCCAATGATAAATCTGGGATTCACCACCCAGATGATTATGAAGGTTCTGGGAGTCACTACCCCGATGAAGATGAAGCCTCTGGGAATCACTACCCGATATTGAGACTTCTGGGAGTCACTACCCTGATGATGAAGCTTCTGGGAGTCACCACCCCGATGATAAAGCTGCTGGGAGTCACCACCCCAATGATGAAATTTCTGGGAGTCACCACCCCGATGATAAAGCTTCTGGGATTCACCAACTCGATAATGAAGCTTCTAGGAATCACCACCCAGATGATGATGAAACTTCTGGGAGTCACCACACAGACGAAGATGAAGCTGCTTGGAGTCACCACCAGGATGACGAAGCTTCTGGGAGTCAACACCCAGATGATTAAGAAGCTTCTGGGAGTCCTCAAAGCGATGATGAAATTTATGGGAGTCATCACCCTGATTATGAAGCTTCTGGGATTCAAAACACTGATGATGAAGCTTCTCAGAGATACCACCAGGACGATGAAGTTTCTGGGATTCACCAACCTGATGATGAAGTTTTGGGAGTCACCACCCGGATGATGAAGCTTCTGGGTGTCACCACAATGATGATGAAGCTTCTGCGAATCACCACGTCGATGTTGAAACTTCTGGGAGTCTCCAGCACGACGATGATGAAGCTTCTGAGAGTCACCACCCCAATGATGAAGCTTCTGGGGTTCAACACCCCAATGATGAAGCCTCTGGGAGTCACCAACCCGATGATGAAGCTTCTGGGATTCATCACCCTGATGACAAAACTTCTAGGATTCACCACCAGGATGACGAATATTCTGGCAGTCACTGCCACGATCATGATGAAGATTCTGGGAGTCACTACACTGATGATGATGAAGATTCTGGGAGTCACCACCCTGATGATGATGAAGCTTTTAGGAGTCACCCCATGAAGATGATGAAGCTTCTGAGAGACACCACCCCAATGAAGAGGCTTCTGGGAGTCCCCACACCGATGATGAAGCTTCTGGGAATCACCTCCCTGATGATGAAGATTCTGGGATTCACCAGTCTGATGATGAAGCTGCTGTGAGTCAAAACCGCGATGATGAAGCTTCTGGAAGACACCTATCTGATGATGAATCTTCTGGGAATCACGACCACGATGATGAAACTTCTGGGAGGCGCCACCCCGATGATGAATATTTTGGGAAGCACCACCAGCATCATGATGCTTCCGGGAGTCATCACCTCGATTATTATGAATCTTCTGGGAATCACCACCCCTATGATGATGAAGCTTCTGGGAGTCACCTCCTTGATGAGGATGAAACTTCTGGCAGTCACCACCATGATGATGATGAAGCTTCTTGGAGTCACCACCCCAATGCTGAAGCTTCAGAGAGTCACCACCCCAATAATGAAGCTTCTGGGAGTCACCACGCCAATGATGAAGCTTCTGGGAGTCAACATCCTGATGATGAAGCCTCTGAGAGTCACCACCCTGATGATGAAGCTTCGAGGAATCACCACTACGATGATGATGAATCTTTTGGGAGTCACCACCCTGATGATGAAGCTTCTAGGAATCACCACTACGATGATGATGAATCCTTTCAGAGTCACCACCCTGATGATGATGAAGCATCTGAGAGTCATCACGGTGATGATGATGAAGCTTCTGGGTGTCACCACCCAGATGACGATGAAGCTTCTGGGAGTCATCACCAGGAGGATGACAAAGATTCTGGTAGTCCCTATCCCGAGGATGAACTTTCTGGGAATCACCACCCCAATGATTAAGATTCTGGGAGTCACCACCCCAATGATGAAGCTTCTGGGATTCAACAACCTGATGACGAAGTTTCTGGGAATCACTGCAACGATGATTAAGCTTCTGGGAATCACCACCCTGATAATGAAGCTTCAGGAAGTCACCACCCCCATGATGATGAAGCCTCTGTGAGTCACCACACCAAAGATGAAGCTTCTCGGATTCACCACAGTGATAAAACTTCTGGGAGTCACCATCCCTATGATGAAGCTTCTGGGAATCACCACCCCAATGATGAAGCTGCTGGCAGTCACCAACCGAAGATGAAGCTTCTGGGAGTCAACACCTCGATGATGAAGATTCTGTGAATCACCACCCCGATGATGATGGTTTTGAGAGTCAACACCCTGATGATGATAAAGCTTCTGAGAGACACCACCGTGATGACAAGGCTTCTGGGAGTCCCCAACCCAATGATGAAACTTCTGAAATCCAACACCCTGATGATGAAGATTCTGGGAGTCACCACCGTGGTGATGATGTAGCTTCTGGGAATCACCATCCCTATGATGATGTGGCTTCTGGGAGTCACCACCCCAATGACGAAACTTCTGGGAGTCACTACCCTGATGATGATGAAGATTCTGGGAGTCAGCACCCCAATGATAAGGGATCTGGGAGTCCCAACCCCGATGATGAAACTTCTGGGATTCTCCACCCCAATGATGAATAATCTACAATTCACCATCCCGATGAAGAAGCTTCTGGGACTCAAAACCCCGATGATGAAACTTCTGGGAGTCAATACCCGATGATGAAGCTTCTGGGAATCCACACCCTGATGATGAATCTTCTGGGAGTCGCCACCCCGATGAGGAAGATTTGGGAAGCACCACCACGATAATGATGCTTCTGGGAGTCACCAACCTGATGACGATGAATCTTTTGGGAGTCACCACCTCGACGATGATGAAGATTCTGGGAGTCACCACCCTGATGATGATGAAGCTTTAGGAAGTCAACACCCCAACGATGATGAAGCTTCAGGGAGTCACCTCCCCAATGATGATGGTGCTTCTGGGAGTCACCACCCCGATTATGAGGAAGCTTCTGGGAGTCATCACCCAGATGATAAAGAAGCTTCTGAGAGTCACCACCCCGATGATGAACTTTCTGGGAATCACCACCCCTATGATGAAGCTTCTGGGAGTCACCACAACGATTATGAACCTTCTGAGAATCACCACCCTGATGATGAAACTTGAGGGAGTCACCAACCCAATGATGATGAAGTTTCTGAGAGTCACAACCCTGATGATGAAGCTACTGGGATTCACCACCCTGATGATGAAGATTCTGGGAATGAACACCCCGATGATGAAACTTCTGGGAGTTGCCACCCCGATGATGAAGATTTTGGGAAGGACGACCCCGATGATGATGCTTCTGGGAGTCACCACCCCGATGATAATGAATCTTCTGAAAGTCACCCCGATGATGATGAAGCTTCTGGGAGTCACCACGGCGATGATGATGAAGCTTCTGGGAGTCACCACCCCGATGATGATGAAGCTTCTGGAGGTCACCACCCCGATGATGATGAAGATTCTGGGAGTCCCCAACCCGAGGATGAACTTTCTGGGAATCACCACCCCGATAATTAAGCTTCTGGGAATGACATCCCCCCCGATGATGAAGCTTGTGGGATTCACCACCACGATGAAGAAGGTTCTGGGTGTCACCACAACGATGATGAAGATTCTGGGAATCACCACCACAATGACTAAGCTTCTGGGAGACACCACCCTGATGATGAAGCTTCTGGGGTTCACCACCCCAATGATGAAACTTCTGGGAATCACCAACCCGATGATGAAGCCTCTATTAATCACCACCCTGATTATGAAGCTTCTGGGAGTCACCACCCCGATGATGAAGCTTTTGGTAGTCACCACCACGATGATGAAGATGCTGGGGCTCACCACCCCAATGAAGATGAAGCTTCTGCGAGTCACATCCCCGATGATGATAAAGCTTCTGGGAATCACCACCCTGATGATGAAGCTTCTGGGAGTCACCACCCTGATTATGAAGCTTCTGAGAGGCACCACCACGATGAAGAGACTTCTGGGAGTCATCAACCAGTTGATGAAGCTTCTGGTAATCACTAAACCGATGATGAAGCCTCTGGGATTCACCACTATGATGATGAAGCTTCTGGGATTCACCACCCCATTTATGAAGCTTCTGGGATTCACCACTTCGGTGATTACGAAGCTTCTGATCACCTATGATGAGTCTTCTGTGATTCACCACCACCATGATGAATCTTCTGGGAGTCCCATCACCAATGACGAAGCTTCTGGGAAACACCACCCCATTGATGAAGCTTCTGGGAGTCACCACCCTGACGATGAATATTCTGGGATTGAACACCCCGATGATGAAGCTTCTGGGAATCACCAAAACGATGTTGAAGCCTCTGGGAGTCATCACCCTGATGAAACTTCTGGTAGTCACCACGCCAATGATGAATCTTCAGGTAATCACCACCCCGATGATGAAGCTGCTGGTATTCACCACCCCAATGATCATGAAGTTTCTGGGAATCACCACCCCAATGATAGTAAAGCTTCTGGGAGTCACCACACTGATGATGAAACTTCTGGGAGTCACCACCCTGATGATGAAACTTCTGAGAATCAACAGCCTGATGTAGAAGTTTCTGGGAGTCACCACCCCAATGATGAAGCTTCTGGGAGTCACAACAATTTTGAAGTTTCTGGGAATCACCACCCCGATGAGGAAGCTTCTGAGACTCACCACCGCAATGACAAAGTTTCTGGGATTCACCACCCGGATGATGAAGCTTCTGGAAATCACGAACCCAATGATGAAGCCTCTGGGAGACACCACTAGGATGATGAAGCTTCTGGGAGTCAACACCCTGATGATGAAATTTCTGGGATTCACAACCCCGATGATGAAACTTCTGGGAATAACCACCCCGATGAGGAAAATTCTGGGAGTCACCACACTGGTGATGAAACTTCTTGGATTCAAAACCCCAATGATGAAGCTTCTCGCAATCACCACCCTGATGATCAAGTTTCTGAGAGTCACGACAGCGATGATGAAACTTCTGAGAGTCACCACCCCGATGATGTAGCTTCTGGGATTCAACAACCCGATAATTAAGCCTCTTGGAGTCAACAACCCGATGATGAAGCTGCTGGGATTCATCACCCCGATGAAGAAACTTCTGGGATTCACCACCCCAATGATAACCATTCTGGGAGTCACCACCGTGGTGATGATGAAGCTTCTGGGAGCCACCACCCTGATGATGAATCTTCTGGGAGTCAACACAATGATGATGAAGCTTCCATGAGTCACTGCCCCGATAAAGACTATTCTGGGAGTCACCACCCCGATGATGATGAAGCTTTGGGAGTCACCACCACGATGATAATGCTTCTGGGAGTCCCCACCCCAATGATGAAGCTTCTGGGATTCACCACCCCGATGATGAAGATTCTGGGACTCAGCATCCCGATGATGAAGCTTCTGGGAGTCAAAATCCAGATGATGAAGCATCTGGTAGTCATTACCCAGATGATGAAGCTTCTGGAAATCAACAACCCGATGATGAAATTTCTGGCAGTCGCCACCCTGAGGATGAAGATTTTGAGAAGCCGCACCCCGATGATGATGCTTCTGGGAGTCACCACCCTCATGATGAAGAATCTGGGAGTCACCACCCCGATTATGAAGCTTCTGGGAATCACCATCCCAATAAGGAAGCTTCTGAGATTCAATACCCTGATGATGATGAAGCTTCTGAGAGTCACAACCCCGATGATGAAGCTTCTGGATGATAAAGTTTCTGGGAGTCACCACCCTGATGATGATGAACCTTCTGGGAGTCACCACCCCGATGATAAGGCTTCTGGGAGTGCCCACCCTGACGATGAATCTTCTGAGTTTCAACACCCCAATGATGAAGATTCTGGGATTCACCATCCTGAAGATGAAGCTTCTGGGAGTCAAAATCCCGATGATGAAGCTTCTGAGAGTCACTACCCAAGATGAATTTCTGGGAATCCACACCCTGATGTTGAAACTTCTGGGAGTCACCACCTCGATGAGGAAGATTTTGGGAAGCACCACCCCGATGATGATGCTTCTGGGACTCACCACCCCGATGATGATGAATTCTCTGGGAGTCACCACACCAATGATGATGAAGCTTTTTGGAGTCACCACCCCAATGATGATGAAGCTTTTGGGATTCACCACCCTGATGATGATGACGCATCTGTGAATCAGCACCCAGATGATGAGGAAGCTTCTGGGAGTCACCAACCCAATGATGACGAAGCTTCTGGGAGTCACCACCCCGATGATGAAATTTCTGGGAATCACCAACCTGACCATGAAGCTTCTGGGAGTCACCACTCCAATGATCAAGCTTCTGGGAGTCACCATGCCGATGATGAAGCTTCTGGGAGTCACCACAATGATGATGAAACTTCTGGGAATCACCACCCTGATGATGAATCTTCAAGGAGTCACCACCCCGATGATGATGAAGCTTCTGAGTTACCATCCCGATGATGATGAAGCCTCTGGGAGTCAGCATCCCAATGATAAATATTCTGGGAGTCACCACTCCGATTATCAAGCTTCTGGGAGCCACTTCCCCAATGCTGAAGTTTCTGAGAATCCTACCCCGATGATGAAACTTCTGGGATTCACCAAACCGATGATGAAACTTCTGAGATTCACAACCACGATGATGTAGCTTCTGGGAGTCACCACCCTGATGATGAAGTTTCTGAGAATCACCGTACACATGATGAAGCTTCTGGGAATCACCACCCCATTGACGAAGGTTCTGGGAGTCACCACCCCGATAATGAATCTTCCGGGAATCAACAACCCGATGACGAGGCCTCTGGGAGTTACCACCCTGATGATGAAGCTTCTGGGAGTCACCATCCTGATGACGAGGTTTCTGGGAGTCACCACCCCGATTTTGAAGCTTCTGGGAATCACCATCCCAATGATGAAGCTTCTGGGAGTTACCACCCTGATTATGAAGTTTCCGGGATTCACCACCCCAGATATGAAGCTTCTGGGAATCACAAACCCGACGACGAAGCCTCTGGGAGTCACCACCCCAATAATGAAGCTTCTGGGAGTCACCAGCCCGATGAGGAATCTTTTGGTAATCATCACCCCTATGATGAAGCTGCTGGGACTCACCACCCCAATGATGATGAAGCTTCTGGGAGTTACCAAACCGATGATTATAAAGCTTCTGGAGTCACCACTCCAATGATGAAGCTTCTGGGCATCACCACCCCGATGATGAATCTTCTTAGAATCACCACCCCGATGATGAAGTTTCTGGTAGTCAACACCCTGATGATGAAGCTTCTGGGAGTCACCAACCCGATAATGAAGCTCCTGGGAATCACCATGCAGATGACGAAGCCTCTGAGAGTCACCACCCAGATGATGAAGCTTCTGGGAGTCTCCACCCCGATGATGAACTTCTGGGAGTCACCACCCCGATGATGAAGCTTCTGGGAATCACCACCCCGATGATGAAGCTTCTGCAAGTCAACACACCAATGATGATGAAGTTTCTGGGAGTCACCATCCAGATGATGATGAAGCTTCTCGGAGTCACCACACCGATTATGAATTTTCTGGTAGTCACCACCATGATGAAGATGAGGCTTCCGTGAGTCCCCACCCAGACGATGAAGCCTCTGGGAGTCACCATCCCGATGATGAAGCTTCTTTGTGACACCACCCCGACGATGAAGCTTCTGGGAATCACAACCCCAGTGATGAAGCTTCTGGGAGTAACCACCATGATGATAATGAAGTTTCTGGGAGTCACCATCCTATGATGATGAAGCCTCTGGGAGTCAGCACCCTGATGATAAAGCTTCTGGGAGTCACCACCCTGATGATGAAGCTTCTGGGATCACCAGCCCGATGAAGAAGCCTCTGGGACTCACCACCCCAATTATGAAGCTTCTGGGAGTCACCACCCCGATGATGAAGCTTTTGGTAATCACCACCCCGATGATGAAGATGCTGGGGCTCAACACCCCGATGATGAAGCTTCTGTGAATCACCCTATGATGATAAAGCTTCTGGGAGTCACCATCCTGATGATTATGAAGCTTCTGGGAGTCACCACCCCGATTATAAGGCTTCTGGGAGTGCCCATCCCGATGATGAATCTTCTGGGATTCACCACCCAGATGATGAAGATTCTGGGATTGACCATCCCGGTGATGAAGCTTCTCGGAGTCAAAATCCCGATGATGAAGCTTCTGGGAGTCACCATCCCAAAGATGAAATTTCTGGGAATCACCAACCCGATGATGAAGCTTCTGGGAGTCACCACCCCGATGATGAAGCTTCTGGGAGTCCCCACTGCGATCATGAAGCTTCTGGGAGTCACCACAACGATGACGAATCTTCTGGGAATCACCACGCTGATGATGAATCTTCAGGGAGTCACCACCCCGATGATGATGAAGCTTCTGAGAGTTACCATCCCGATGATGATGAAGCCTCTGGGAGTCAGCATCCCGATGATAAATATTCTGGGAGTCACCACTCCGATTATCAAGCTTCTGGGAGCCACCACCCCGATGCTGAAGCTTCTGAGAATGCTACCCCGATGATGAAACTTCTGGGATTCACCAAACCGATGATGAAACTTCTGAGATTCACAACCGCGATGATGTAGCTTCTGGGAGTCACCACCCTGATGATGAAGTTTCTGAGAATCACCGTACACATGATGAAGCTTCTGGGAATCACCACCCCATTGATGAAGCTTCTGGGAGTCACCACCCCGATAATGAATCTTCTGGGAATCAACAACCCGATGACGAAACCTCTGGGAGTTACCACCCTGATGATAAAGCTTCTGGGAGTCACCATCCTGATGATGAAGCTTCTGGGAGTCACCAATCCGATTTTGAAGCTTCTGGGAATCACCATCCGAATGATGAAGCTTCTGGGAGTTATCACCCGGATGATGAAGCTTCCGGGATTCACCACCCCCAATATGAAGCTTCCGGGAATCATGAACCCGATGATGAAGTCTCTGGGAGTCACCACCCCAATTATGAAGCTTCTGGGAGTCACCAACCCGATGATGAATCTTTTGGTAATCACCACCCCTATGATGAAGCTGCTGGGACTCACCACCCCAATGACGATGAAGCTTCTGCGAGTTACCAAACCGATGATTATAAAGCTTCTGAGTCACCACTCCGATGATGAAGCTTCTGGGAGTCACCAACCCGATATTGAAGCTTCTGGGAATCGCCATCCAGATGACGAAGCCTCTGGGAGTCACCACCCAGATGATGAAGCTTCTGGGAGTCTCCACCCTGATGATGAATCTTCTGGGATTGAACACCCCGATGACAAAGCTTCTGGGAATCACCAACCCGATGTTGAAGCCTCTGGGAGTCACCACTGTGATGATGAAGCTTCTGGTAGTCACCACCCCGATGATGAATTTTCAGGTAATCACCACACCGATGATGAAGCTGCTGGTATTCATCACACCGATGATCATGAAGTTTATGGGAATCACCACCCTGATGATAATAAAGCTTCTGGGAGTCAACACCCTGATGACAAAGCTTTTGGGAGTAACCACCCTGATAATGAAGAATCTTCTGGGAGTCTCCACCTTGAAGATAATGAAGCTTCTGGGAGTCAAAACCCCGATGATGAAGGTTCTGGGAGTCATCACCCAGATGAAACTTCTGAGAATCACCACCCCGATGATGAAGTTTCAGGGATTCTCCACCGCAATGATGAAGCTTCTGGGAGGCACCACCCCGATGACGAAGATTCTGGGAATCACCACCCCGATGATGAAGCTTCTGAGAATCACCACCCCGATGATGAAGCTTCTGGGAATCACCACCTGGATGATGAAGCTTCTGGGAATCACCATCACGATGATGAAGCTTCTGGGAATCACCATCATGATGATGAAGTCTCTGGGAGTAACCACTCTGATAATCAAGCTTCTGGGAGTCACTACCCCGATGATAAATCATCTGGTAATCACCACCCCGATGTTGAAACTTCAGAGAGTCAACACCCCAATGACGATGAAGCTTCTGAGAGTCATCACCCCGATGATGAAGTTTCTGGGATTCACCACCACGATGATGAATCTTCTGGCAATCACCACTCCGATGAAGACGAAGCTTCTGGGAGTCACCAACCTGATGATGATGAAGCTTCTGGGATTCACTACCCCGATGGTGAAACTTCTGGGAATCACTACCCTAAGGATGAAGCTTCTGGGAGTCAATACCCCGATGATGAAGCCTCTGGGAGTTACCACCTCAATGATGAAGCTTCTGGGAGTCACCATCGCCATGATGATGCTCCTGGCATTCACCAACCCGATGATGAAACTTCTGGGAGTCACCACCCCGATTCTGATGAAGCTTCTGGGAGTCACTACCCCGACAATAAGCTTCTGGGAGTGATCACTCAGATGACAAAGCTTCTGGGAGTAACCACCCTGATGATGAAGAAGCTTCTGGGAGTCATCACTGCGATGATATAATTTATAGGAGTCAGCACCATTATGATGAATCTTCTGGGATTCAAAACACCAATGTCGAAGTTTCTGGGAGTCACCACCCCGATGATGACGCTTCTGGGAGTCACCAACGTTATTATGAAGCTTCTGGGAATAACCACCCCAATGATGAAGCTTCTTGGAGTCTCCATTGTGATGATGATGAAGCTTCTGAGAGACAGCGCCCCGATGATGAAGCCTCTGGAATTCACCACCCCGAAGATGAAGCCTCTGGGAGTCACCAACCTGATGAAGGATCTTCTGGGATACATCACCCTGATGATGAAAGTTCTAGGATTCAGCAATCCCATGATGAAGATTATGGGAGTCACCACCGCATTGATGATGAAGATTCTGTGAATGTCTACCCCTATGATTATGAAGATTCTGGGAGTCAAAACCCCGATGATGATGAAGCTTCTTGGAGTCACCCCCCAAATGATGGCGAAGCTTCTGGGAGACACCAGCCCAGTGAAAAAGGTTCTGTGAGTCACCAACCCGATGATGAAGCTACTGGGATTTACCACCCCGATGATGAGGATTCAGGGCATCCCAAAACTGACGATGAAGCTTCTAGGAGTCACCACCCCGATGATGAAGATTCTGGGATTCACCATCCCGATGATGAAGCTTCTGGGAGTCAATACACCGATGATGAAACTTCTGGGAGTCACCACCTCGATAATGAAACATCTGGGAATCACCAACCTGATGATGAAACTTCTGGGACTTACCACACCGACGATGAAGATTTTGGGAAGCACCACCCTGATCATGATGCTTCTGGGAGTCAACACCACGTTGATGTTGAAACTTCTGGGAGTCACCACCCTGATGATGAAGCTTCTGGGAGTCACCATCCAAAGATGATGAAGCTTCTGGGAGTCACCAAGCCGATGATGATGAATCTTCTGGGACTTAACACCCTGATGATGATGAAGCTTCTGGGAGTAACCACCACGATGATGATGAAGCTTCTGGGAGTCACCAACCCGACGATGAAGAAGCTTCTGGGAGTCCAAACCCCAATGATGAAATTTCTTGGAATCATCACCCCAATGATAAAGTTTGTGGGAATCACCACTGCGATGATGAAGATTCTGGGATTCACCACCCCGATGATGAAGCCTCTGGGAGTCACCAACCCAATGATGAAGCTTCTGGGATTCCTCACCCCGATGATGAAACTTCTAGGATTCACCAATCCCATGATGAAGATTGTAGGATTCACCACCACGATGATGACGAAGATTCTGGGACTATCCACCCAGATGATGATGAAGTTTCTGGGAGTCAACGCCCTGATGATGATGAAGCTTCTAGGAGTCATCTCCCCAATGATGACGAAACCTCTGGGAGACACCACCCAAATGATGAAGGTTCAGTGAGTCACCACCCCGATGACGAAGCTTCTCGGAGTCACCATCCCAGTGATGATGAAACTTCTGGGAGTCATGGCCCTGATGATGAGGCTTCTGGGAGTCCCTACACTGATGATGAAGCTTCTGGGAGTCACCATTCCAATGATGAAGATTCTGGGATTCACCATCCCGATGATGAAGCTTCTGGTGGTCAACACACAGATGATGAAGATTCTGGGAGTCACCACCCCGATGATGAAACTTCTGGGAATCACCACCCTGATGTTGAAGCTTCTGGGAGTCAACACCACGATGATGAAGATTTTGGGAAGCACCACCCTGATCATGATGCTCCTGGGAGTCACCACCCTAATGATGATGAATCTTCTGGGAGTCACCACCGCGATGATCACGAAGCTTCTGGGAGTCACCACGCTGATGATGATGAAGCTTCTCGGTGTCACCACCCGGATGCTGAGGTTTCTGGGATTCACCAACGCGATGATGAAGCTCTTGGGAGTCACCACACTGATGATGAGGCTTCTGGAAGTCACCACAACGATGATGAAGTTTCTGGAATCACCACCCCGATGATGAAACTTCTGGGACTCTCCACTGCGATGATGATGAAGCTTCTGAGAGTCACCACCCTGAAGACGAAGCTTCTGGGATTCAACATCTCGACGATGAAGCTTCTGGGAGTCACCAACCCGATGATGAAGCTTCTGGGATTCATCTCCGCGATGATGAAACTTCTAGGATTCACCACCCCAATGATGAAAATTCTGGGAGTCTCCAATGCGATGATGATGAATGTTCTGGGAGTCACCAGCCTGATGATGATGAAGCTTCTTGGAGTCACAACTCTGATGATGATGAAGCTTTTAGGAGTCACTCCCCAGATGATGATGAATCTTCTGGGAGACACCATCCCAATGATGATGGTTCTGTGAGTCACCACTCCAATGACAAAGTTTCTGGGAGTCACCACCCTGGTGATGAAGCTTCTGGGAGTCACCACCACAATTAAGAAGCTTCGGGGAATCATCACCCTGATGATGAAATTTCTGGGAGTCGCCACTCTGATGATGAAGACTTTGGGAAGCACCACCCTGATCATGATGCTTCTGGGAGTCACCACCTCGATGATGATGAATCTACTGGGAATCACCAGCCTGATGATGATGAAGCTCCTGGGAGTAACCACTCCGATGATGATGAAGCTTCTGGGAGTCACCACCCCGATGATGATGAAGCTTCTGGGAGTCACCATCCCAATGATGATGAAGCTTCTGTTAGTCACCACCCCGATGATGACGCTTCTGGGACTCACCACCGTTATTATGAAGCTTCTGGGAATCATCACCCTGATGATGAAGCTTCTGGGAGTCTCCATCGTGATGATGATGAAGCTTCTGAGAGTCAGCAACCCGATGATGAAGCCTCTGGAATTCACCAACCCGAAGATGAAGCCTCTGGGATTCACCAACCTGATGAAGGATCTTCTGGGATACATCACCCTGATGATGAAAGTTCTAGGACTCAGTAATCCCATGATGAAGATTATGGGAGTCATCACCGCGTTCATGATGAAGATTCTGTTTGTCAACCCCTATGATTATGAAGTTTCTGGGAGTCAAAACCCCGATGATGATGAAGCTTCTTGGAGTCACACCCCAAATGATGGTGAAGCTTCTGGGAGACACCACCCTAGTGAAAAAGGTTCTGTGAGTCACCACCCCAGTGACGAAGCTTCTGGGATTCACCACCATAATGATGAGGCTTCAGGGCATCCCAAAAGCGATGATGAAGCTTCTAGGATTCAGTACCCTGATGATGAAGATTCTGGGAATCAACATCCCAATGATGAAGCTTCTGGGAGTCAACGCACTGATGATGAAACTTCTGCGAGTCACCACCCCGATGATGAAGCGTCTGGGAATCACCAACCCGATGATGAAACTTCTGGGAGTCACCACCACGATGACGAAGATTTTGGGAAGCACCAACCTGATCATGATGCTTCTGGGAGTCACCACCCCGATGATGTTGAATCTTCTGGGAGTCACAACCATGATGATGATGAAGCTCCTTGGAGTCACCATCCCAATGATGAAGAAGATTCTGGGAGTCACCAACACGATGATGAAGCTTCTGGGA
>NW_026652796.1:16604-23503 GCF_009828535.3 Hylobates moloch
GCCCCGATGATGAAGCTTCTGTGAGTCACCATCCAATGATTATGAAGATTCTGGGAGTCACCAACCTGACGATGATGAAGCTTCTGGGACTTAACACCCTGATGATGATGAAGTTTCTGGGAGTAACCACCACGATGATGATGAAGCTTCTGGGAGTCACCAACCAGACGATGAAGAAGCTTCTGGGAGTCCAAACCCTGATGATGAAACTTCTTGGAATCATCACCTCAATGATGAAGTTTGTGGGAATCACCACAGCGATGATGAACATTCTGGGATTCACCACCCCAATGAAGCCTCTGGGAGTCACCAACCCGATGATGAAGTTGCTGGGATTCCTCACCTCGATGATGAAACTTCTAGGATTCACCAATCCCATGATGAAGATTATGGGAGTCACCAACACGATGATGAAGAAGATTCTGGGACTATCCACACAGATGATGATGAAGTTTCTGGGAGTCAACGCCCTGATGATGTTGAAGCTTCTAGGAGTCACCACCCCAATGATGACGAAGCTTCTGGGAGACACCACCCAAATGATGAAGGTTCAGTGAGTCACCACCCCGACGATGAAACTTCTGAGAGTCACCATCCCGATGATGATGAACCTTCTGGGAGTCATGGCCCCGATGATGAGGCTTCTTGGAGTCCCCACACTGATGATGAAGCTTCTGGGAGTCACCACCCCGATGATGAAGATTCCGGGATTCACCATCCCGATGATGAAGCTTCTGGTGGTCAATACACAGATGACGAAGATTCTGGGAGTCACCACCCCGATGATGAAGCTTCTGGGAATCATCACCCTGATGTTGAAGCTTCTGGGAGTTGACACCCTGATGATGAAGATTTTGGGAAGCAGCACCCTGATCATGATGCTCCTGGGAGTCACCACCCCGATGATGATGAATCTTCTGGGAGTCACCATTCTGATGATGATGAAGCTTCTGAGAGTCACCACCCTGATGATGATGAAGCTACTCGGCGTCACCACCCGAATGCTGAAGTTTCTGGGATTCAACAATGCAATGATGAAGCTTTTGGGAGTCACCGCACTGATGATGAGGCTTCTGGGAGTCACCACAACGATGATGAAGTTTCTGGAATCACCACCCCAATGATGAAACTTCTGGGAGTCTCCACCACGATGATGATGAAGCTTCCAACAGTCACCACCCCGAAGATGAAGCTTCTGGGATTCAACATCTCGATGAAGAAGCTTCTGGGAGTCACCAACCCGATGATGAAGCTTCTGGGATACATCTCCGCGATGATGAACCTTCTAGGATTCACCACCCGGATGATGAATATTCTGGGGGTCTCCAACGCGATGATGATGAATGTTCTGGGATTCACCACCCTGATGATGATGAAGCTTCTTGGAGTCACAACTCTGATGATGATAAAGCTTTTAGGAGTCACTCCCCAGATGATGAAGCTTCTGGGAGACACCACCCCAATGATGATGGTTATGTGAGTCACCACTCTGATGACAAAGTTTCTGGGAGTCAACACCCTGATGATGAAGCTTCTGGGTGTCACCACCCCGAATATGAAGCTTCGAGGAATCATCACCCTGATGATGAAATTTCTGGGAGTCGCCACCCCAATGATGAAGATTATGATTATGATGCTTCTGGGAGTCACCACCTCGATGAAAATGAATCTACTGGGAGTCACCAGCCTGATGATGATGAAGCTTCTGGGAGTCACCACCCCGATGATGAAGATTCTGGGAGTCACCACCCCGATGATGATGAAGCTTCTTGGAGTCACCATCCGTATGATGATGAAGCTTCCGGGAATCACCACCCCGATGATGAAGCTTCTGAGAGTCTCCATCGTGATGATGAAGCTTCTGTGAGTCAGCACCCCGATGATGAAGCCTCTGGAATTCACCACCCCGAAGATGAAGCCTCTGGGAGTCGCCAACCTGATGAAGGATCTTCTGTGATACATCACCCCGATGATGAAAGTTCTAGGATTCAGCAATCCCATGATGATTACGGGAGTCATCACTGTGTTGATGATGAAGATTCTGTGAGTGTCTACCCCTATGATTATGAAGTTTCCAGGAGTCAAAACCCAGATGATGATGAAGCTTCTTGGAGTCAGCCCCCAAATGATGGCAAAGCTTCTGGGAGACACCACCCCAGTGAAAAAGGTTCTGTGAGTCACCACCCTGATGACGAAGTTTCTGGGATTCATCACCCCAATGATGAAGCTTCAGGACATCCGAAAACCGATGATGAAGCTTCCAGGAGTCACCACCCCGATGATGAAGATTCTGGGATTCACCATCCCGATGATGAAGCTTCTGGAAGTCAACACACTGATGATGAAACTTCTGGGAGTCACCACCCCAATGATGAAGCATCTGGGAATCACCAACCCGACGATGAATCTTCTGGGAGTCACCACGCCGATGATGAAGATTTTGGGAAGCACCACCCTGATCATGATGCTTCTGGGAGTCACCACCACAATGATGTTGAATCTACTGGGAGTCACAACCCCGAAGATGATGAAGCTTCTGGGGGTCACCATCCCAATGATGATGAAGATTCTGGGAGTCACCAGCAGGATGATGATGAAGCTTCTGGGACTTAACACCCTGATGATGATGAAGCTTCTGGGAGTAACCACCACAATGATGATGAAGCTTCTGGGAGTCACCAACCTGACGATGAAGAAGCTTCTGGGAGTCCAAACCCCAATGATGAAACTTCTCGGAATCATCACCCTAATGATGAAGTTTCTGGGAATCACCACAGCGATGATGAAGCTTCTGGGATTCACCACCCCGATGATGAAGCCTATGGGAGTCATCAACCCGATGATGAAGCTTCTGGGATTCCTCACCCCAATGATGAAACTTCTAGGATTCACCAATCCCAAAATGAAGATAGTGGGAGTCACCACCACGATGATGATGAAGATTCTGGGACTATCCACGCAGATGATGATGAAGTTTCTGGGAGTCAACGCCCTGATGATGATGAAGCTTTAAGGAGTCACCTCCCCAGTGACGACGAAGCTTCTTGGAGACAACACCCAAATGATGAAGGTTCAGTGAGTCACCACCCTGATGACAAAGCTTCTGGGAGTCACCATCCCGATGATGATGAACCTTCTGGGAGTCACGGCCCCAATGATGAGGCTTCTGGGAGTCCTCACACCGATGATGAAGCTTCTGGGAGTCACCACCCCAATGATGAAGATTCTCGGATTCACCATCCCGAAGATGAAGCTTCTGGTGGTCAACACACAGATGATGAAGATTCTGGGAGTCACCACCCTGATGATGAAGCTTCTGGGAATCACCACCCCGATGTTGAAGCTTCTGGAAGTCGACACCATGATGATGAAGATCTTGGGAATCACCACCCTGATCATGATGCTCCTGGGAGTCACCACCCTGATGATGATGAATCTTCTGGGGGTCACCACCGCGATGATGACGAAGCTTCTGGGAGTCACCACCCCGATGATAATGAAGCTTCTCGGCGTCACCACCTGGATGTTGAAGTTTCTGGGATTCACCAACGCGATGATGAAGCTTTTGGGAGTCACCACACTGATGATGAGGCTTCTGGGAGTCACCACAACAAGGATGAAGTTTCTGGAATCACCACCCCGATGACAAAACTTCTGGGAGTCTCCACCACGATGATGATGAAGCTTCTGAGAGTCACCACCCCGAAGACGAAGCTTCTGGGATTCAACATCTCGACGATGAAGCTTCTGGGAGCCACCAACCCGATGATGAAGCTTCTGGGATTCATCTCCGCGATGATGAAACTTCTAGGATTCACCACCCCGATGATGAATATTCTGGGAGTCTCCAATGCGATGATGATGAAGATTTTGGGAGTCAATACCCTGATGATGAAGCTTCTTGGAGTCACAACCCTGACGATGATGAAGCTTTTAGGAGTCACTCCCCAGATGATGATGAAGCTTCTGGGAGACACCACCCCAATGATGATGGTTCTGTGCATCACCACTCCGATGACAAACTTTCTGGGAGTCACCACCCTGATGATGAAGCTTCTGGGAATCATCACCCTGATGATGAAATTTCTGGGAGTCGCCACCCTGATGAAGATTTAGGGAAGCACCACCCTTATCATGATGCTTCCGGCAGTCACTACCTCGATGATGATGAATCTACTGGGAGTCACCAGCCTGATGATGAGGAAGCTTCTGGGAGTCACCACCCCGATGATGAAGCTTCTGGGAGTCACCACCCTGATGATGATGAAGCTTCTGGGAGTCACCATCCCGATGATGATGTAGCTTCTGGGAGTCACCACCCCGATGATGATGAAACTTCTGGCAGTCACCACCAAGATGATCATGAATCTTCTGGGAGTCACCACCCAAATGATGAAGCTTCAGAGAGTCACCACCCCAATAATGAAGCTTCTGGGAGTCACCACCCAGATGACGAAGCTTCTGGGAGTCAATACCCTGATGATGTAGCCTCTGGGAGTCACCACCCCGATGATGAAGTTTCTTGGAGTCACCACTCCGATGATGAAGATTTTGGGAATCACCACCCCAATGATGAAGATTCTGGGAATCAACACCGCGATTACGGAGCATCTGGGAGTCACCACCCAGATGATGAAGCTTCTGGGACTCAACAACCCAATGATGAAGCGTCTGGGATTCATCACCCCCATGATAAAACGTCTAGGGTGCACCACCCAGATGATGAATAATCTGGGAGTCACCTACGCAATGATCATGAAGCTTCTGGTAGTCACAACTCCGATGATGATGAAGCTTTTAGGAGTCACCCCCACGATGATGATGAAGCTTCTGGGAGACAACACCCCAATGATGATGATTCCGTGAGTCACCACCCTGATGACAAAGATTCTGGGAGTCACCACAAAGATGAAGTTTCTGGGAGTCACCACCCCGATTATGAAGCTTCTGGGAGTCACCACTCCGATGATGAAGATTTTGGGAATCACCACCCCAATGATGAAGATTCTGGGAATCACCACCGCGATTACGGAGCTTCTGGGAGTCACCACCTAGATGATGAAGCTTCTGGGAGTCAACAACCCGATGATGAAGCTTCTGGGATTCATCACCCCCCTGATGAAACATCTAGGATACACCACCCAGATGATGAATAATCTGGGAGTCACCTACGGGATGATGATGAAGCTTCTGGGAGTCACAACCTCGATGATGATGAAGCTTTTAGGAGTCACCCCCACGATGATAATGAAGCTTCTGGGAGACACCACCCCAATGATGATGATTCTGTGAGTCACCACCTTGATGACAAAGATTCTGGGAGTCACCACAATGGTGATGAAGTTTCTGGGAGTCACCACCCCGATTATGAAGCTTCTGGGAGTCACCACCCCAATGATGAAATTTCTGGGAGTCAACACCCCGATGATGAAGATTTGGGGAAGCACCACCCTGCTCATGATGCTTCTGGGAGTCAACACCCCAATGATGATAAATCTTCTGGGAGTCACCACCCTGATGATGATGAAGCTTCTAGGAGTCACCACCCCGAAGATGTTGAAGCTTCTGGGAGTCATAACACTGATGATGAAGCTTCTCAGAGTTACCTCCCCATGATGAAGCTTCTGAGAGTCACCAACCCGATGATGAAGCTTCTGGGAGTCACCATAACGATTATGAAGCTTCAGGGAGTCACCAACCCGATGATGATGAAGCTTCTGAGAGTCAAAACCCCGATGCGGAAGCTTCTGAGATTCACCACCGCGATGATGAAGCTCCTGGGTGTCACCAGGCCGATGATGAAGCTTCAGATAATCGGCACCCCGATGATGGAGCTGCTGGTATTCACCACCAAAATGATGATGAATTTTCTGAGATTCACCACCCTGATGATGATAAAGCTTCTGGGAGTCACCACCCTGACGATGAAGCTTCCGGGAGTCACCACCATGATGATGAAACTTCTGAGAATCACCACCCTGATGATGAAGTTCCTGGGAGTCACCAACCCGACTATGAAGCTTCTGGGAGTCACCACAACGATTTCGAAGCTTCTGGATATCACTAACCCGATGATGAAGTTTCTGAGAGTCACCACCACGATGATAAAGTTTCTGGGATTCGCCACCGGGATGATGAAGCTTCTGGGAATCACAAACCCGACGGTGAAGCCTATGGGAGTCAAAATCCCGATGATGAAGCTTCTGGGAGTCACCACCCCGATGATAAAGCTTCTGGAATTCACCACCCCGATGATGAAGATTCTGGGAATGAACACCCTGGTGATGAAACTTCTGGGAGTCGCCACCCCGATGATGAAGATTTTGGGAAGGACCACCCCGATGATGATGCTTCTGGGAGTCACCACCCCGATGATGATGAATCCTCTGGGAGTCACCATCCGGATGATGATGAAGCTCCTGGGTGTCACCACGGCGATGAAGATGAAGCTTCTGGGAGTCACCACCCCGATGATGATGAACCTTCTGGGAGAAACCACCCCAATGATGATGAAGATTCTGGAAGTCCCCACCCCGAGGATGAACTTTCTGGGAATCACCACACCGATGATTAAGCTTCTGGGAGTCACAACCCCGATGATGAAGCTTCTGGGATTCACCACCACGATGATGAAGCTTCTGGGTGTCACCACAACGATGATGAAGATTCTGGGAATCACCACCACAATGATTAAGCTTCTGGAAGACACCAACCTGATGATGAAGCTTCTGGGAATCACCAACCCGATGATGAAGCCTCTGAGAATCACCACCCCGATTATGAAGCTTCTGGGAGTCACCACCCCGATGATGAATCTTTTGGTAATCACCACCCCGATGATGAATATGCTGGGGCTCACCATCCCGATGATGATGAAGCTTCTGGGAGTCTCAGCTGTC
>NW_026652797.1:0-23485 GCF_009828535.3 Hylobates moloch
AGATTCCAGTCCGTGGCCCATTTCTCCTGCTCCTGCAGGCCAGATGGATAGCCATGCCTATGCTTCTCCAGGCCTCAGTTTCCCCATCTGGAAAAGAGGACCCTGCTCCTGGCTCCTTCCAGCCCCTACACAGGGTCTGCAGGGCCATTTCACTTTGGCTCAGGTGCCAGGATGGCGCTTCAAGACTAAAATGAGAAGGTAGATGACACGGGCCTTGAAAAGACAGGTGTCCAGGAGTGGGCCCTGCCTGGAGATGGGCCACGGCACCTCTTTCTAGTTTTTAGGACTGAAAATGGAGGTGGGTTGGCTGAGTGTTAGTGGCCCCAAGCTTCACTGATTTAATATGCCTTTAAATTCTGATTATAAAAGTAATATGTGGAAATGCAGAACGTCTAAAACCAAAATAAAAGTCACCCCCACACTCAGAGCTATCTTCCATTAATATTTTCTTCTGGCCTTTTGTGGTGTTACAGGGTCCTTGTGATCAAACAGAAAACACTTTCTCACATGTCCCCTTGAGGACAGCAGGAACCATGGTCACTGAAGCCATCTGCGCATGGCACTCAGGCTGCTCCTGACACCAGTAAACCCTTCCAGGCTGTTCCTCCCTTCCCCAAGGCAGAAGGAATAACATCTCTCTGTGAGACAAAAAGAGCCTCAGCGTGTTTTCTTGAGCGTGTTTGGGACATGGACTCTTCTGCATTTTTTTTTTTTTTTTTGAGATGGAGTCTCACTTTGTCACCCAGGCTGCAGTGCAGTGGAGCGATCTTGGTTCACTGCATCCTCTGCCTCCCAGGTTCAAGTGATTCTCCTGCCTCAGCCTCTCAAGTAGCTGGGATTACAGGTGTGCATCACCACCCCAGGCTAATTTTTGTATTTTTAGTAGAAATGGGGTTTCACCATGTTGGCCAGGCTGGCCTCAAACTCCTGACCTCAGGTGATCCTCCGACCTTGGCCTCCCAAAATGCTGGGATTATAGGCGTGGGCCACCGCGCCTGGCCCTGCACTTTTCATTTACTGTCTTCATTATGTTTTCTCATGGTATCAACCTCCCAGATGCCAGCTTGATGCCTCGCTGTTCCAGAAGGCACTGGAGTTGTGGGTGGGCATTTAAAGTCCATCTTCTAGTCACTCATCACCATAGATGCCACCATGATAGAAAACCACACATCCACCTTTAGGATAGGCCTGCATTATCGTGACAAAGAGTGTGCACACATCAAGACTATGCACCATTTAAAACTTGTTGCCAAACTGCTCCTCAGAAACACACTGATCTGTGATCCTTCTAATGGGTGTGAGGGTGCCACCTCAATGCACCTTACACACTGAGTATTATAATTTTTAAGTCCACCTGGGCAGTAAGTAGAAACTGGCCTTTCTGAGTGTCTTCCTCCCTTCTTCCCTCCTCACCCACCAGTATCTACTGAACTTCATTGGCCAAGGGCCGGCAAACTATGGCCCCTTCTGTGCCGAGCGCCTGAGACGCACCTATGCCAATGGGGTGCGTGCGGAGCCCCCCACCTGGCTGGAGCTGCAGGTAGGGGCTGGCAGGGGTGGGAGCGGGCAGGGTGGGGTAGTGCAGGCCCCCAGGGACCCCCAGCACAGCTCATGGGGTGCCTTCTCCTAGGACAGAACTTTGTCCTCTGAGCCCCGCCATCTCCTCTGCAGTACCTCCCATGCCAGTGGTCCCTGTGAGTGCCCCTGGGGATTGGCCTCCCCAAGCGTGGCCCTCATCTCCAAATCCATATTCCTTTAGGGCCCCACTAGCTAAGGGGGAGATCACCGGACCCATGCATTAGCATTACGGCGCGCCAGTTGCTTCCAGCTCTCCCCTCCAAGGGCATTTCACTTGGTGACAAGGGCAGTAGTCACACCATGGTTGGCATCCTTGGTGGCATTGCTATTGGGCACATGTGCCACCTCGACCTGCTTTGGCAACTGTGTCATCTGTGAATTCTCGCTGTTTTCTCAGGAAGGGTCATTCATAACAGCCAGCCAGGGTGGCAAGAGCACCCCTGCACCCGGCTCTACACAAAGCTCTGGCCCCAGCCTAACCCTGGCAGGTGCCCGCCCTGTGGCCCGAGGTGCCCTACACCAGGAGCTGCGGCTCACTTCCGCTGCACCTTCTTTCTGTTCTCACCCTGGCCCCGAGCCCACAGGGGCTCCCTCCCACGAGCCCTGGAATTGTAGGTGAACTTGCAGTAGCTGTGCACGTTGACACAAGGGAACAATACGTAAAGGCCCCAAAATGTTCCCGAGTCCTGGACTCAGATTCCCAAGAGTTCCTGGTCTTCTTTGAGGTGAAGTCACTGAACCACACCAAGCTCAGGATTCTAATAAAAGCAGCCACTATGGCCTGAGGCTGCCCCCACTGGAGGTCCAGGAGGACCTGGATGCCTGTGGCTAACATTGCTCTTGCCTGGTGGCTGTGCTTCCAGCGGCAAACACCTGTTTGTCTGAATTTTGTTTTCCATGCCAAGCCCATGGCCTGGGGCTTCATAGGGCCCACCCCTGGGAACCCACGGGATGGCAAGCAGGGCCCATGGGCTGGGGAGAGGAGGGAGGTGGTGGATGGGGGGCCGGCCTCCTGTCCATAGGTTCCAAGAGGCCGGGAGACTAAATCTCATCTGTCCCCAGGCTGTCAAGTCCAAGAAGCACATCCCCATCCAAGTCATCTTGGCCACTGGAGAGAGCCTGACTGTCCCCGTGGACTCAGCCTCCACATCTCGGGAAATGTGCATGCACATCGCTCACAAGCAGGGCCTCAGCGACCACCTGGGCTTCTCCCTCCAGGTCGCCGTGTATGACAAGGTACCGGCCAGGCACCCTGCCGGTCAGCTGCCTCCCTCATAACACCCAGGGAGAGCACCCCAAGGCTCAAGCCTTCTCACCTTTCCAGCCCAGCCACCACCTACCCTCCCAGCCACCAGGCACAGCACTGCCTACCCTCCCAGGCACCAGGCACAGGCAGGTGCACACACACACACACACACACACACACACACACACACACACACAGCAAACAGCCTGCCCTCCCGCACTCACATGGTCACCTCACAGCTGCGCCTCAGCCCCAGCAGTGCCGTGTGCACACCTGGTCCCCCACCCAGCAGCCATGCACAGACATCAGGCACTCACACCAGTCTCCTGCGCCAAACTCCCTCGCGCCCAGGAGCTGTGGACACCCCTGCAGCAAACATGGAGGATCACACCGGCACAGACCCTCACCACCCACACAGGCACCCCCAGTTCCACGCCCACACCCTCAGACTCAGACACACACCAGTCATCCAACCGAGGTGCCAGAGCCGAGTCACATCGGCCAGACTCATATCTGCCTCCTTAGGGAAGGGGCTGCAGGGAGAGTAATGGGGAGTGGCAGATGGGCCATTGCTGTGTGGAGAAGCCCTTCAGGTGTCCACACAGGCTGAGCAGTGTCCACTCAGCCCACGCTGGGCTCCAGGGGCCCCAGGCCCTGTCCTCCATGTGCACAAGCTGACGGTGGGCGTCCCCGTGGGGTTGGGCATGCAACAGCCGCTAACCCCTGCTCCCCGACTCTGGCCTCAGTTCTGGTCCCTGGGCAGCGGGCGCGACCACATGATGGATGCCATCGCCCAGTGTGAGCAGCTGGCCCAGGAGAGGGGCGAGAGCCAGCGCCAGTCACCCTGGCGCATCTACTTCCGGAAGGAATTCTTCACCCCCTGGCACGACTCCCAGGAGGATCCCATCAGCACCGAGCTTATTTACCGCCAAGTCCTCCATGGAGTCTGGTCTGGCGAGTACAGCTTCGAGAAGGTGAGGGGCCTGAGAGCCAGGTCCACCCTAGGCTTTGCCATCGGGAAATATCCCATAGAGGAGGCACCCAACTGGCTTCTGAGGCCAGGTAGAAGGTTGGGGGTGGGGGGCAGGAGGCTGAGGGCAGAGGAACGGGGGCCAGGAAAGGGGGTCACAAGGGTGCACGTCCCTTCCAGGCCCAGCCTCTGTTTCCTCCTCGCTTAGGCCACAGGTTTGTCCAAGCCTCCAGGGTCCGTGGTTCCGGCAGCAGGTCCCAGAGGGCCCAGGCCTGCCTGGCCTCACCTCTCCTGCTCTGTTTATGGGGCAGTGAGACCTGGTGGTCAAGAACGTGGCCTTGGAGCCCTAACACCTAAGTCTGAATCCCACCTCCCCATCTTCTTGGCATTGTGACCTTGGAAAGTCCTGTCACCGCTGAGCCCCGGGCCCTCATCTGACTGGGGGACTAGGGAGGGGCTCTCATCTGGACTGTGCAGAGCGTACCGGGAGCTCTTTTGTAGGGGATTGTGAGAAAGCAGAGTGTCTGTGTCCCTGAAGTTCTGGGGGCAGCAGGCACAACCCTCCCTGTGCCGAGTCAGGAATATGCTGTTCTGGGACCCACTGGAGGCAGCCATAGCAGCATAGGAAGCCCGCCTGGAAGAGGCATGGGCAGGGAGTGGCAGGGGCACCAGGCTCCAAGATGCTTTGGTCTTCCAGAGGGAAGGGGCTCCTTGGGTCCTGCCCAGCTGAGCCCGGGCAGAAACTCTGCAAGGGTGGCTACTGGTCTCCCTTGACAAGCAAGGACTGGAGCTCAGATGAGGAAATGCCTTGTCACTCGGAGCAACCCTGCTGGGTCCACCCCAGAACTGGACAGCAGCCGTTGTCCTCAGGCAGAGGGCCTGTGAGGCTCTGGCCAAGGCCTCTGGGATTCCTGGCCTGCATGGTGGCCCAGTCAGGGCATGCAGGGAGGGGGAAGGTCCTGCCCGAGCCACAGGTTAGCTCCCCTGTGTTGGGGCAAGAGCTCGGCCACAGGACAGGGGCATCCTGGGGAAGGGGGGAGCTCTCACTTGTCTCACTCGCCCCCGTGGGTGCCCTGGGCTGTGCAGGAGGAAGAGCTGGTTGAGCTGCTGGCCCGGCACTGCTACGTGCAGCTCGGCGCCTCAGCAGAGAGCAAGGCTGTCCAGGAGCTGCTGCCCAGCTGCATCCCCCACAAGCTGTACAGGACCAAGCCCCCAGACAGGTGGGCGAGCCTCGTCACTGCCGCCTGTGCCAAGGTCAGCCTGCATGCAGCTCAGGCACCCACCTGAGGGCTCTCCTTTGGGAGGTCGGGGGGGCTTGTGCTATACAGAGGAGATGGATTCCCTCCCCACAACCCCCACCCCCTGGGGAACAAGCCTCAGCTTGACAGTTAAGTAGAGCCCTGTCCCTTCAGGTTTAAGCAGTCCCACTCAGTTCAGCTCTCTGTCACAGACCCATGCCACCTTCTTCCTTCCAAGCTGGCATCTTGGATGGGTCCCTGTGCTGGTCTGCACTGTGGTGTCTGGCCAGGCCCTGGCTTCTTGGCATGACAGGGCACCCGTAGCAGCTGACTGCTGACCATACCATGGCCTTGGGGGCCCCCCTGCCTGCCTCTGGGCCTCAGCATCCCCTCGCTGGGTGCATGGGAACCCCACGGGCCAGAGTGTATGGACGTTCTAAACATTTGATACATATAGAATATTTTCAAATCACCCTTCAAATTTGATGGATTTATTACATTCCCAAAGCCAGTATATGAATAATACCCAGCCACTTTTCTAAGAAATAACACTGTATTCAACAAACAGTGAAAAGAGAGTTCGGTTGGATATTATAGTCGGTGATGGACACAGCACAGTGGTGCTGGGGAGAGGAATGGGTGAAGGCGGGGAGTTAGAAAAGAGGAAGGAAGGAGACTGGAAGACAAGGAGCTAGAGGTGGTCCCTGAGAGAGGCTCCCAGAGACACAGAAGAGCTCCAGAGAAGAAAGAAGAGAGGCACCCGGGACACAGACTCGGAGCAAGATGCCCTCCTGCACGGAACGAGTCACAGTCCCGCAAGGCATAGGCTGGCAAGAGCGAGCATGGGCTGGGGCACACAGACAGCGCCTTCCACAGCTAGCGCAGCCCCACCCTACAGATGCTAATGAGGGGACGGGATGGCTTTCCTCCCTCCTCCTAAAGGGTCCCCACACCCCTCCCAGGTAGAATAGGGCAGCGCCAGGCCGGACATGGTGGCTCATGCCTGTAATCCCAGCACTTTGGGAAGCCAAGGCAGGTGGATCACCTGAGGTCAGGAGTTTGAGACCAGCCTGGCCAACGTGGCAAAACCCTGTCTCTACTAAAAATACAGAAATTAGCCAGGCGCGGTGGCACGCGCCTGTAGTCGCAACTACTCAGGAGGCTGAGGCAGGAGAATCGCTGGAACTCAGGAGGCGAAGCTTGCAGTGAGCTGAGATCGCACCACTGCACTCCAGCCTGGGTGACAGAGCGAGACTCTGTCTCAAAAAGAAAAAAAAAATGATAGGGCTGCACCAGTCCCTGGGGACATCCCAGGTGCCTCCCTACAGGATCCGTCTCCAGACAGTGGCCTTGTAGAGCCTTCTCAGAAGGATCCATCAACTCTTTTACCCTGAGCACTAGGTGAGGGATTCACTAGGGGAGGCAGGTGATGGAGGTGACATCCAGGATCTCCCCCTCAGGCCCCATACACTCAGAGGCAAGCCACACCACTGGCCGTGCGAGAGCAGGTGGTGGACGCCGCCCGCCTGCAGTGGCCGCTGCTCTTCTCCCGGCTGTTTGAAGTCATCACACTCTCAGGTAATGGCATCTGGGGGGGGGGGCAGGGAGCGGGTATGGGCTGGGCACCCAGGGGTCCCATGCAGCCTTCACACTGCCGTCTCTCCTGGCCAGGCCCCCGCCTGCCCAAGACGCAGCTGATCTTGGCTGTTAACTGGAAGGGGCTTTGCTTCCTGGACCAGCGGGAGAAGATGCTGCTGGAACTCTCTTTCCCAGAGGTCATGGGTCTGGCCACCAACAGGTGCGGGCCCTGAGGGAAGATCTCTTCTTACACCCTGAGTCCTTGGACTGATGCATCTGGGGGCTTGGGGAGAGATGGGGAGAGGGGCGGCGTGCTGTCCCGGGTAACAGGCCGGGGTGGAGGGACAAGAATCATCATATACGATGGCTGCTGTACTTCGGAGCCCCACCCTCCTGCACCAGGCTGTACTGCCCATGAAGTACTCCGTTGGGGCATCATGCGTTGCACTGGCAGCTTCTCTTTGAAACCCAGATCCACCCAGAAAGGGCAGGGAAGCATGCAGCCTCTGGCGGGCGCTTATTTAGAAGGCTCCTTTTTTTGTCATGGACGAGAACTGGTGGCCTGGAGGGTACAGATTGTCTGGGAGAGCGGCAAGGGACAGTGCCTGGTGTGTCCTGGGGCACAGGGCAGGGCTGGGGGGCCTCTTAGGCTGGGGCTGACCCCCACTCCCATGGGCCTCCATGGCTCTTATTGACTGGGAACTTTTCCATGCCCTTTGGGAAGTCCCATCCAAGCCCTGCCAGAGCGCCCCTTGGTTAAAGCACACGACAGAGTGGCATGTGCATCTCTGGGCTGTGCCAGGTGTACAGTGGCCACCACTCCCCACTGGCCACCTCTCACTGATGCTGACCATGCTGGGCACTTTCCTGTATGCCACGAAGTACTGAAAGCATCGCCCATTCTGCAGATGAGCAGATGTGTAAACTGAGGCACGCCGAGGCTAGGTGGCTCAGAGTAAGCACATGGCAGAGCCGGCAGCTCATCTCAGCTCTGACCTTTGCAGTGTCCCTGTGGTGTCCCTGCACACCAGCCACCTCATTATCTGCCCAGAGCCGACCCTACACATGGGCTGCACCACTCTCAGCCTCCGAGAGGTCCTGTGCTCCGCTGTCCTTCATTTGTCCAGACCCACAGTGGTGTCTGGCCTGGTCCTGGCCCTGGCAGAGCAGCTCTGTGTCCTCATCTGTGACTCAGGACCCCCCACCCCACCTCCCGAGGCTGTTTAGGGGCTGGATCAGGGGGAGGTGGAGGGGGCTCCTGGTCACGCTGCCCTTCATCTCCAGGGAGGCCCAGGGCGGGCAGAGGCTACTGCTCTCCACGATGCATGAGGAGTACGAGTTTGTGTCGCCCAGCAGTGTGGCCATCACTGAGCTGGTGGCCCTGTTCCTGGAGGGCCTGAAGGAGAGGTCCGTGTTCGCCATGGCCTTGCAGGACAGGAAGGCCACAGGTGCCAGACTGGGTGGGGTGGGGGGAGGGCCGCGCGTGGGGTCTGTAGGGGGGCGGCGTGCTCGTCTCCACACAGCAGCTGCAAGGCAAGCAGAGGGAGGGAGGGCCCCAAAGTTCTGTGGGGGCAGCTTTAGGCAAGGCTCTGCCTTCTTTCAGCCACTGCTTCCTTTTCTACAAAATGAGGGGCTAAAGGAGGTGGTCTCCAGCCCCGCATATGCTCAGCGCTGCACTGCTGCAGAAGCACTGAGAAGGGCCAGCCCCCAGCCCAGGGAAGCTTTGAACACTATCCCCACAGTGCACTGCTGCAAAAGCACCCCATTATCCCATTGTACAGACACGAGGCCAGAGTCCCAGAGATGGAAGTAGCTCACCCAGGGTCACACAGCTCAAGGGGGTGGCAGCCTAGTTCTTGGCCACAGCTCTCCTGCAAGCCAGCACTCCAGCGAGAGCTGGGCTGTGTCTGTGGGCTATGGGGGAGCATGACAAAGCCCCAGGACCCCCGCTGGCCCAGGCTGCTGGCCGGGCGGTCATGGGTGGTGGGTGGCGTGGTTAGTACAGGGGCTTCAGAAGGGGGTGCTGGTTAGGATGTAGCAGAAGAGGCTGTGTGTGGGGTCTTTGGGCAGTGAGAAATGTCAGCCGAGATGTGCTGCCCTATCGCCCCATTCAGTCCTCACGGCCACCGCAGGAGGGAAAGAGGATTGCCATCTCCAAATTCCAGATAAGGAAGGGGGCTAGAGAGGCAGGCAGCACTCAGGCCAGGCGTGGGGACTGCCAGCCTGTGCATCCTCCCCTCCCTCATCCCTGGCTCCTGGTCAGCCCTCCGAGGGTCTCCCAGGGCTAGGGCTGCAGTCAGAGCTCTCGAGCCCCCGTCCACCCTGGGCTCTGTGCCTGTGCAGCTGCAGCAGGTGACAGCCGTCTGAGGCCCCTGAGGTTCCAGTCCCACCATCACTCACTCTTGGAGTGGTCTTCTGCCCACCACTCTATGCCTCGGTTTCATCTGTCAAAGGAGATGATCCATAAAATGCCAGCACAGCCTCTGGCCCCTGCAGAGCCCTCAGCAAATAGCAGCCTCCCTGCCCTTACAGATGATGCCACCCTCCTGGCCTTCAAGAAGGGGGACCTGTTGGTCCTGACAAAGAAGCAGGGGCTGCTGGCCTCTGAGAACTGGACCCTCGGCCAGAATGACAGGACAGGCAAGATGGGGCTAGTGCCCACGGCCTGCCTCTACACCATCCCCACGGTCACTAAGCCCTCGGCACAGCTGCTGGTAACTGGCACGCTCCCCTGTCCTCAGCCTGGGTACCCCAGGGCAGGGTGGAGCGGTCCTGGGATGCCTAGTTGGGAGGCCTAGCTCAGGGCCTGCAGCCCACCTAGCAGAGGCCAGGAGGGCCACCTGGGCAGCCCCCACTATTCCTGCGGCAAGGTGTGTGTGCAGTGCCAGCCCAGCTCTTGGTATTTAGCAGGTGCCCAATAAATGGGTGTTCCCTGCCTCTTCCATCATGGGTGTGTCCTGGGGACAAACCCAATCTTTCTCTGCCTCATTTACACTCTGACCCAGGGGGGCCCAAGTCTCTCCCTGCACAAGGGAACCACCCACCCCAGCCCCAAAGACCAGCCTCTCGGGAGGCAGGAATGGCAAGCATTGCAACATGTACATACTGAGTGCTGAGTATGTGCCCTGTGCCTGTGGTACGAGTCTGGGCACAATAGCAGCTCCACCCTCAGGGCAGACATTTGGGCAGATAATGACACATGGATGGCAACTGTGCAAAGTGCCACCAAAGAGAGGGACAGATAATAGGGTGGGGAGCTCACCCTGTCTGGGAAGGCATCCCCAAGGGAGGGACATTTGTGCTGAGGCCTGAAGTTGGTGGCAGACTAGGCAGGCAGGGCTGGGGTGAGAGGTGGCCCCATGGAGAAGGGGAGCTGGGGAAGTGGGGGTCTGAGAAACCCAGAGTGCCGTGGTCCCCAGAACGGGTGATGTGGGTGCCACAGCCATTGGCACTCATCCTCCCAAGGGAAAGGAGACAGGCACCAAGAGGTAGAGTCACGGTCCTGGGTCACACAGCAGGTGACAGGGGTGTGGGTAAGCCCTGGCCTGTTCAGCCCTGGGCCTGACCCCTCCCAAGTCACTGAGGCCACCAGGCCAGGAGGAGCCTGCGGGAAGGATCTCATGGGCGGTGGCTCCTGGGCACCCACAGGCCTGTGCCCCCTCCAGAGCTTGCTTGCCATGTCACCAGAGAAGAGGAAGCTGGCGGCTCAGGAGGGGCAGTTCGCAGAGCCACGTACTGAGGAGCCACCCAAGGAAAAGCCACACACCCTGGAGGAGTTCTCCTATGAGTTCTTCAGGTGCCTCCCCAGCCCTGCTCCACCTCATTGCACCCCCACCTCCCAGCCCCACCTCACCTCATTGCACCCCCTGCTCCCAGCCCCACCCTGCCCCATTGCACCCCTGCTCCCAGCCCCGCTCCACCTCATTGCACCCACTGAGAGCTGCAGAGAGGCCACGCCACCCATGTGGAGCCTGCCTGGCCTTCCCAGGCCAGGGGAGTCAGGAGGGGCTTGCAGCAGAGTGGGGTGCTCTGACCCTCCCACAGCCACTCAGGGGTGTCAGAGGACAGAGAAGCGTGGGACAGAGAAGGCCACAGGGCAGGCCTCACGCCAGCCTCTGACCTCACAGGGCTCCAGAGAAGGATATAGTAAGCATGGCCGTGCTGCCCCTGGCCCGTGCCCGCGGCCACCTGTGGGCCTATTCCTCCGAGCCGCTGCGACAGCCGCTGCTCAAGCGAGTCCACGCCAACGTTGACCTCTGGGACATCGCCTGCCAGATCTTTGTCGATATCCTTCCCCACCAGCCTGCCTGCGCCTCGTCAACCCCAGGGCAGAGGCACCCAGCACCTCCTGGCCCTATAGCTGTGCTCTAGGGCAGGAGAGCCCAGGAGATCTGAGAAACCCGGAGTGGCGGGGCAGAGCCCATGCATGGCTCACCGCAGGGCTGGGGTTGGGGTCAGCAAGGGGCCCAGGTCGGGGTCAGCATCTATCCCCAGTCTGTGTCAGCGTGGGGCCGCCCCAGCACCATGCTCCTTGACAGCCACACCCATCCTCCGGTACATGGGTGACTACCCTTCTCGGCAGGCCTGGCCCACCCTGGAGCTCACCGACCAGATCTTCACACTGGCCCTGCAGCATCTGGCCCTGCAGGACGAGGTCTACTGCCAGATCCTGAAGCAGCTGACGCACAACTCCAACAGGTCTGGTGGGGCGGCGGCCAGTCCGAGCTGGCACCCCCAGTCCTCATCCCAGCCCCTGAGGCGAGACTGAGGCTCAGAGAGGACACCACAACTCGTGGTGGCGGAACCCCTGCCTGGGCACCTGCATCAGCAGTGGGAACGGTTGGGGCCCTTGGTCTGCTCTGCTGTTGTCCTAGGGGTGGTCAGAGCAGGAGAGGATGGCCCTGCCTGCTCCCACCCTGTGTGTGTGACCTGGCAGGCCATGGCCTCTCTGAGCTTCAGTGTCCTCTTCCACAAAATGGGTGCAATGCCTACCCACCCCCATCTTGAAGGTGTGAAAGCCCGTGGCATCAGGCAGCCAGGCACAGCTGGCATGATGCAGCCTGGCAGGTGCCCTCCCCCTCGGGCCCTCTAGACCCCAGGCAGCTCTCACATCCATCTCTGCTCCCCAAGGTGCCTGCCTGGCCTGGGCCCCCTGAGGGGCCCTTCCCGGCTGACAAACGCCACCCTTCAGGCACAGCGAGGAGCGGGGCTGGCAGCTGCTGTGGCTGTGCACGGGCCTCTTCCCACCCAGCAAGGGGCTGCTGCCCCACGCCCAGAAGTTTATAGACACTCGGAGGGGGAAGCTGCTGGCCCCCGACTGCAGCCGCCGCATCCAGAGGGTCCTGAGGTGAGCCCAGTGCCTCCAGCCCCCAGCATTGGCCCTGGGCCCGCAGACCTGGGATGCTGTGGGGCCTGGCCAGCCTTCCAGGAGCTCGTGGTCCCGGGAGGACTCTCCAGAAGCCGGTGTCAGCTTGGGAGGCAGGATTGGGCCTCCTATGGCCGTGAGGAGGGCAGGTTGACCGTGGGAGTGGCCATGATTTCAGTGGCAGCCATGGTCACAGAGGGAGGTGGGCGCCCCACAGAGGCCCTGCCAGAGTCCCTGGCCCCTGCCCGATGCCCCTGTTGTGCAAGAACAAGAACACTGCCAGCCTTGCCCGCTGGTGCCTCCCCAGGAGCCCCTGGCCTGGCCCTTCCCCGTGTGTGCCCCAGGCTTGTGGGCACAGCTGCACCATCACTGCCTCTGAGGCCGCATGGAGCCAGGGGCAGCCCCTGGGACATGCGAGGGGCTGGCACCACCCCAGTGATGGTCACTGGGGTTTTCTTTTGTTTCTGGCACATGGTTTAGGGCCCACGTCGGGGCTGGGGCATGGGTGAGGATGAGGGTGGGGGTGGCACCTGCAGCACGCACTGTCCCCCTCAGGACAGGGCCCCGGAAGCAGCCCCCGCACCAGGTGGAGGTGGAGGCCGCGGAGCAGAACGTCTCCCGCATCTGCCACAAGATCTACCTCCCCAATGACACCAGCGAGGTGAGGCCCTGCTCTGGTCTACACGGCAAGTCTCAGGCCTCCGGAGGTCATGGGGCACTCTCCCTCCTGGCCCAGCCTGCTCCTTGGTAACCCCGGAGAGCCTTTTCTAGGGCTGTCCCATCCTCAACAGTCTCCCGCCCTCTCCCCATGGGATGCAGGCCCCGCCTGCCCTTGGGTGCTTCAGAAGTCAGGCCAGTCCCAAGGTATGAGTTGGGGGATCCAGGCCCAGGACACAGGAGAGAGGACAGAGGGGTGGGCAGCAAGGGTGAGTCCCAGGACTTGGGGGCCCCTAGGGGCTTCTGACCAGCTGGGGTGTGGGACAGCAGGTATCCCCACTGTGTGTGTCTTGTGCACAGAGCCTGCCATGGCTGCTGGGGGAACAAAGGGGCCAGAGGACAGGTGGAAGACCACCAGGACCCAGCTGTGACACAGAGGCCTTGACCAGGGGCAGCAAAGACAAGCGGGCTGAGAGGCCAAGGTGGGCAGTGTCGCCTCACGCCCTCTCCAACAGCAGGATGGTCTTTTTGGCCTTGACATTTGGGTCCCAGTAACAGGAAGTTCCCACAGTCTGGCAGCTGGGCTCTCAAGGCGAGTCAAAAGGCCAGGCCTCCGGGGCCCCAGGACAGCGAATGCTGGGACTAAACAACGTGATCCTCTGGCCAGGGTTCTGGAAGGGAGGCTTGCCCTGCTCAGGGCAGACCACATCCAACCCAGGTTTCATGAAGGAGCAAAAGTGCCAGGCTAGGAAGGCTCATCCTGGGCTGTGCTGGCCCCTAGCCAGGCCCCGGGCCTCACCAGCTGCCTTTCTGTCCAGATGCTGGAGGTAGTTGCCAACACACGGGTGCGGGATGTGTGTGACAGCATTGCCACCAGGCTGCAGCTGGCCTCCTGGGAGGGCTGCAGCCTCTTCATCAAGATTGCAGACAAGGTGGGCTGGGCTGGGGCTGGGCAGACGGCGGGCGGGCAGGCAGTGAGCGGGGCCCTAGGTGCTGCCTGGGGGGGCCTCAGCCTGCCAGGGGCACCCATGCTGGACCAGGCTGCACGGCCAGGGCTGCTGAGATGGAGGTAGGTGGGGTCCTGGAGCAGAGCCAGCTCCACACGCCAATAGTCCACGCACAGCCAACTCCAGTGCAGCACCCAGGCCGTAGGCGGCCACTGGACCAGAGCCCAGCAGAGACCTCTCAGGAGGACAGTCCCCAGAAGCCACCCGACTTCCCTGTACCTTCCCCTTCCCCAGGTCATCAGCCAGAAGGAGGGAGACTTCTTCTTTGATTCCTTGAGGCAGGTGTCTGACTGGGTGAAGAAGAACAAGCCCCAGAAAGAAGGTGAGGAGGCCTCTGTGGAGCTGGGGGAGGGCGTGGCTGGGTGGGGCGAGGGGGCACTGTCAGCCTCCATGCGGCCCATGCCCATTCATCCATCCATTCATTCCCGTGTGTCCCTGGGTTTTGGGGACAACCAGGCCCTGGGGCCCAGCGGTGAGGGCCTCCCAGCTCAGGCAGGAACAGAGGTAGCTGCACCGCGGAGTGATGAAGGATGCCCCGGGGCTGAGGGGCATGACCCTCATGGGCCAGGAGTGGGAGTCCAGGAACGTTCCTGAAGAAGGCAGCCTCTACACTAATCTTGAAGGAAAACATGGGGACTGGGGAGGAAGAAGGGTGGAGGCTTTCCAGGCAGGAAGGTGGCAGGCGCTCTGTGGGGGTGGCAGGGGTTCAGGGCTGGTGCACCTGCTGGGACAGGCTTGGTGCCCACTGCTGGCCCTCGCCCAGGGGCCCCCGTGACGCTCCCCTACCAGGTGTACTTCATGCGGAAACTGTGGCTCAACATATCCCCGGGGAAGGATGTGAATGCGGACACCATACTCCATTACCACCAGGTACCGGGCAGGCTGCTCTGGTGGGCACTGGGGCCACCCCCATCCTCCCACACCTGTTCTGAGGCTGTAGAAGCCAGCAGGCCAGGGCAGGGCCAGCCTCAGCCCTGGGTACCAGCCCATGTGGTAGGAAGACTAAGCCCCTGAGGGCTCTGGAACCAGGAGCAGAGGGCAGCAATGTTTGGGGACAGTGACTGCACTGGCACCTGCAGCATGACTTGGAGAGGGTGGGACAGAGGGTCCTGTGGCCCATGGAGCAGTGGCCGTGGCCTGCAGGGCCAACCACATGGGTGGAGCAGTCCATCACCTCCACACAGATGTCAGGGGGCCCTGCCCTGACTCAGGGTCATTCCCCTGGCCTGAAACTCTCTACCCTTCTCAGTCCGTCCTGGATGGAGTGGGCTAAGCCCCAGCTCCCCACCATCTGAGCGGGAAAGAGGTTGGGGGCGGGTGGGCTGCAGCCAGAGACTCAGCATGCCTAGTGTGTCCACCACCCAGGAGCTGCCCAAGTACCTGCGAGGATTCCACAAGTGTTCGCGGGAGGACGCCATCCACCTGGGGGGCCTCATCTACAAGGCCCAGTTCGACAACGACCGGTCCCAGCTGGCTAGTGTCCCCAAGATCCTGAGGGAACTGGTGCCCGAGAACCTCACACGCCTGATGTCCTCGGAGGAGTGGAAAAAGGTCCCTCATGGGGCTGGGGAAGGGTTCTCGGGCTGCTGCTCCTCCCTGGGACCCTGCCCCAGTGCCATGCCCTGCCTGAGCTCCAAGATCACATGGAAGCACATGGGTGGTGTGGAGGGTGGGCTGGCTCTGCACACACCACGCCTTCCCACGCCGTCCACAGCACCACTGAGACTCTGTCTCACGCTGCATTCCTCTCCTCCCCTCCCCACCGTACTAGCCCTGGGGTAGGCAAGTGCTGCCCCCACCAGGGCTTTGGGGGCCTCTGGACACCCAAGTCCTTACTGGCCCTCCTGTCCCCCAGAGCATCCTTCTGGCCTATGACAAGCACAAGGACAAGACAGTGGAGGAGGCCAAGGTGGCCTTCCTGAAGTGGATCTGCCGGTGGCCCACCTTCGGGTCTGCCTTCTTCGAGGTGAAGGTAGACCTTGCCCCACGCCTGGGCCTCCTACCCAAGCAGGCTGCGCTCAGCTCTGCCCCAGCAGGCCCAGCGTCAACCAGCACACATCTTGGGTGGGGCTGGCCGCCAGGCTGGAGGGCGTGGGTGTGTGTGTGTATGTGCGTGTGGCCTAGGTGAGCTCCTGGGAGGTGCAGCCTGGCCTCCCGGGCTGGACTGTGACCGCCGTGTCCCTCCGTCCCAGCAAACCTCAGAGCCCTCCTATCCAGACATCATCCTCATCGCCATCAACCGACATGGGGTTCTGCTCATCCACCCCAAGACCAAGGTAGCTGCTGGGCCTCTGGAGGGGCTGGGGGCCACCAGGTCCAGGGACCCGTGCAGGTGGGGCTGTAGTCACCTCTGCGGTGTGTCCTGCCTCTCTCCTGTCCCCTAACACACACAGAGCCCACAGGCTCTGGAGGCATCCTGCCCACCCACCCTCTCTGCCCCCAGGACCTGCTCACCACCTATCCCTTCACCAAGATCTCCAGCTGGAGCAGCGGCAGCACCTACTTCCACATGGCACTGGGGAGCCTGGGCCGTGGCAGCCGCCTGCTGTGCGAGACCTCCCTGGTGAGCTCAGGTCCCTTCTCCCAACCAAGATGCATAGGATGGAGCTGCTGGAGACTGGGTTCCCCACCCTCACCCCTTTCAAGTGGCTAACTAAGAGGGCTCAGTCACAGGGCCCAGGCGGGGCCAGCAGATCTGGAGAGGGACTGGGTGCATCCCCAGAATCAGCAGCCAAGGTGGCAAGGCCAGGCGGGACCCCCTGCACCCCTGGCCCATTCCGAGGAGGGAGGGAGACCCAGCTCCAGCAGGGCAGGCAGAAATGACGCCCCCAATGGCAGGAGCCCTCCTTCCCTTTCTCCATGCCCTGCACCACTGGTTGCTGA
This sequence comes from Hylobates moloch, assembly GCF_009828535.3. NCBI lineage: Eukaryota > Metazoa > Chordata > Mammalia > Primates > Hylobatidae > Hylobates > Hylobates moloch. Next base: position 16,523 of record NW_026652797.1, read on the forward strand.
GGAGGAGAAGGTGGTCCCTGAGTCCAGGAACCCCACCTGCCCTCTGCACCCACAGCCTCTGACCCACCCTGTCCCCTGTCCAGGGCTACAAGATGGATGACCTGCTGACCTCATATGTGCAGCAGTTCCTGAGTACCATGAACAAGCAGCGGGGCTCCAAGGCCCCAGCCCTGGCCAGCACCTAGCAGCGGATGCTGGCGTGTCTGCTCAGGCACCCTTCCCGACCTCTAGCCTGGCGCACCTTCCCAGGCCCTCTTAGCCCAGGGCCTGTCCTCGGCAGGCAGCCTTCCATGCTGCCCTCCATACAAAGCCCACTCAGCCCCGCAGACCGGCCCCTCTGTCCTGGGCGCTGCCCAGAGAGGCAAAAGATGGGCCCAGAGTGGGGTCGGGAGTCTCAGACCCCCAGGCTATTGGTGGATGGCTGAGAGGACACCTCCCAACCCCACCCTACCAGAATGTTCAATAAAAACCCCTGGAGCAGGAGAAGTGTGTCTGTCTGAGGGTGCAAGGTGTGGCACGAGGTGGACAGGGGGCCTGGGAGGCTCTGGCCCGCAGAGAGCTGCAGAAAAACCAAAATGCCGTGTGACTCCCCCAGGGAACCTGGAGGGCAGCTGCATTCTCCAGAAATGACTTCATCCCTCCCTCTTTCTGCTTCCTTCCTCCCCCTCCCTTCCCTCCTTCCTGTTTCTCAGACTGGGGAGGGGCACTCATGGGAGAGTCCTCCTCCCAAGCCCCTCCTCACACCTTCTGTCCTTCCCCCCAACCCGGGGCACTGATAGCCTGCACTACCCCCAGGAAGCCAGAGCGGAGGTGCAGCTCTCTGGCTGCTGGCTTCATGCTAAGGCCAGCTTATGCTCAGTGGGCAGAGCTGGACATAGCACCTTGGAGGCCTGGATTCCCCCACCTCACTGGCATGTCCTGTCCCCGCCCACCCCCTCCTCTGCCCACTGGGCCAGCTTATGTGGACCTGGCCACCCAGGCTTGTGAGGTCCTAGCAGGGCTAGTCTTCAACCGCTTATGGCAGCCTGGCCTGGGATAGAGGCTAGGGCCCTCTGAACTTGTGCCTGTCTGATGTCTGTCCCTCTGTTCACCTGGCCCAGCAGCAGTGTGTCCAGAGCTGCTGCCATCCCCTCCACCCCTAACCCCCGCCACAAACCACACAGGCTGCTGTGGTTGTGTGAACAAGCCTTCATTGGGCAAGCGTGAGCCCAACACCAGGTCTGCGCTGGCCACAGAGGAAGCGTCCTCTCTGGAGGTGGGAACAAGCCACCTCTGACTCCACCGCCTCCTGGCCCCTGGCCCCACCCAAGGGCTCCACACAAGCCCCAAGGTTGGGGGTAGGGGGGCGGGGCGGAACCCAGGTGGGCGGCCAAGGTGGGATTCCAGGAAGGCCTTCCGAGGGATGGAGGTGGGTCCTGTCCCTCCAGGTAGCTTGTGGGTGTGGACAGCAGGACTTGCTGGCTCAGTGTGGGCACAGGGACACTGTGCCACTGGTTGAGTGAGTGGTGAGGGATTGGAGGTGGCTCCCAGAGGCCTCCATCTGCATGGCCCTGGCCCTGTGGCTCCAGCAGGCTGCCCTGGCTGTGGGTAGCCCAGGAGCCACATGCACTTAGTGGGGCCGCTCTGGGGCAGGGGCTCTCACAGGACAGCATGAGCCACTGAGCCGCCTGGGGAGGGCCAGGCCAGGCAGGGAGCTGTGGTGCAATTTGCTCCTGTCCCTGGAGGTCTGTGGGCGGAAGCTGTGGGCACAGGCAGACGTGGCTGTCAAATGTGAGGTCATCGTCTGTCCACTCTCACCCTCCAATTATTGAGAAGGGCATTTAAGTATCGCCAGCTTTAAACATATTTCCAGATAAATTCTGGCAGTCTGGATGTGTGCTGTAGAACTTTTAAGTTCTAATGAATCATTTGACTATTTCTTGGAGTCACCTCCACATTACTTTGAAAGAAAACATTGACCCTTTCTCAGTTCATCTTTGAGAGTTGGGGCAATCTTTTATCCATCCATTTTTAATCTTCCATCAAAGGGTATTAATTCAACCCAATGGGCTATTGAAACCTTGGGGGTCTTCTCTTTACCAGCCATTGAATCTTTGGATTCGCACTCCTTCAAAATGCATATGCTTGGGTAAAAATATGTTGTGTCCTCCACAAGCCTTTAGTACAATTGCGGGTGGGGGATTAGAGTAAAATTCCTAGACCAGTGGATCTCGAGCTGTAGCATGACTTGGGATCACCTGAGACAGATGATAAAACAGGTTGTTGGTTCCCCCACTCCCAAAGTTTCAGATTCAGTAGATCTGGGGCAGGGCCTGAGAATTCACTTTCTCACTAGCTCCCAGGTGATGCCGATGCTGGTGGAGAACCACTGGCCCAGAGTCACTTGGTTTTGGAGGGGGCTAAAAGTTTCAATTAAAAACATGAAACTGCAATAGAACGATTTCATGTACATATCAGCCGGTGTGTGAGAGATATCCTAGCCAGACTCAGTCACTTACTACTTTTCTTTTTTTTATTGTTGTTGAGATGGAGTCTCTCTCTGTCACCAGGCTGGAGTGCAGTGGTGCGATCTCAGCTCACTGCAACCTCCACCTCCCGGGTTCAAGTGATTCTCCTGTCTCAGCCTCCCGAGTAGCTGGGACTACAGGTGTGCGACATGACGCCCAGCTAATTTTTGTTTTTTTAGTGGGGACAGGGTTTCACCATGCTGGCCAGGATGGTCTCAATCTCTTGACCTCGTGATGCACCCGACTCGGCCTCCCAAAGTGCTAGGATTACAGGAATGAGCCGCCGCAACCGGCCCACTTACTACTTTTTAATGTGGGATCAGCCCTTGGTTTTCCAGTTAGACTTTATTTTCCTCAAGGGCAAATCCCCATCTTAAACATTTTTGAATTCCCCATTGTTATTTGCACAAGTAAAGGATCAATAGAGATTTGCTAATTGAACTGAACTCATAAATCAAACATATCCTGAGAAGAGAGAGTCCACAGAAAGTTCTGTACATGTAGCCACAGCTACAATTTAGGATTTAGTGCTTAGCCCAGTTAAGGGCTGTCACTAAATCCCTATCTTTCCATTATCCCAGTTGTAGCTGATAAGCTGAATAAACTTTGAGGTTGAAGATTTTAATGGTGATAAAGCTCCTCTAAGAGTCCCTGGATGGGCTTTATTTTGGGATGCCGATAATAATGGTAATCATGGGACGAGGATGGTATTATACAGTTCATCTCAATTCTTAATGAAGTTGCGGGGCAAGAGAAGGGGAGTGTGGGAGATGCAAATAAAAGAATTAGCTCTGCGTGGAAAATAGTTTTTAAACCAACATTTCTCATGTATTGGCCTCAAGGTTTTCTTTCATTCTTTCTTTTTTTAGGGAAGATTTCTTGGAAAAAGCTTAAGGTTAGGTATTGAATGTTCTTTGTCTCCTTTTTTATATATTTATGTGGTTATATATGTATTTACTTTTATCCCAGATATTGGGCAATATCCTATTTTCCCCTGATGAAGTTGGGACTTTGGTGCCCTTTCCAGTTATAGTAAAAATAATGGCTAACTTGTTTATAGCACTTATGAATCACAAGGCACTGTCCTAAGTATTTGACAAGTATTAATTCATTTAATTTATAACAGTCCTATTTTATTATCTTTTTTAATAGTTGAGAAATCTGAAGCACAGAGAGATTAAGTAGCAGGTCCAATGTCAGCCAGGAAGTGATACAGCTGGGATTTACGCTGGTCAGGTTCTAACCACTCTGCGGAGCTGTGGGCTTAAAGCAATGCAGCTGAACTGCAGTGGAATACTGGAATGCCACAGGCTTTCAAGTCAAATGACCCCTGTGATGAAATTCTGGTCCAATCTATAGACCTTTCTGCAGCTGATTTTTCATCCATATAACATCAAGGATCTTGATCATTACTTCACAGATTTAATAAAGTAAAATAATAATATGTATGCATAAACAACTATGACGGTTCCCTGAGCATGTGTACTCAGCACATGTGAGTTTCTGTCCTTATGAGAAGAAATCTTCAGAACAAAGAGTGTATTCTCTTTGCATTCTCTGGTCCCATATATCTAGGTGTTCTGTTCCATCCTTAGAGGCACTGTGGCTGAAGATGAGAACATCCCTTGTGTCCTGGGGCATCCTGTGTTTGGAGGAGTTGTTATTCACACACGTACACATTTTGCCTGAGTCACTAAAATTGCACCTAAAAGAGACAAGAAGGAAGCTCTCAACTGAACTGAATTTTCCAGGATTTTCCTATGGCAGAGAGGCATGGTGACATTTTAACTTTTACTTTCCCCAGGCCCCAGTGAACCAAAACTTTTCAAAAGCTGCAAAGCAAAAAAAAAAAAAAAAAAAAGACAGGGCATCAAGATTCAGATGCATGCATGCTTCCAGGGTGAGTTTCTGCCAGCCCACAACAACCCAGGAAGGAGATAAGCCTTGGTGAGTCCAAGCTCAGATGGAGTGTGAGGCTCCAAGGGCCACTGGCCAGCAACTCACCATTGAATGCCCAGTGCCCTGGGCTCTGCCTGCTGCCCTGCCCCAATGCATTGCCTACCTCTTAGTAGATTTGGAGGCTTGCAGACTTTGCCTGAAAATGGTGGAAGGAAAACCAAGGTGGAATGGGACCCGCCTGTTGAAACATCTACATGATCCAGGGACACTGTGCACAGGGCACCGTTGCCACACTTGCCACTAGGGAGTGTTACTAAGAAGAGCAGGTGAAATGAAAGGCATGATTTAGACTACTGTGTCTGACGAAGTCAGGGCTTGCCTGTGTCACTGTTCTAATAGGAGAGCTGATATTTCCTGGGGCACTGTTCTGAGAGTACTGTATGAAATGACTCTTTTATTCTTCACAACGGTCCTTATTATCATTTATTATGAGACAACTGAGACTCAGAGAGATTCATTGGCCTGCCTGATTTCCACAACCAGTAGCCCTGTCTTCAGGATCGTGCTCAGTCCTCTTTTTGCAAATCTTTAATGGTGTCCCCCTGCTCTGTGAAGGAAATGCAATCTCCATCACAGCTGCAGGCAAGACCCTCCAGAATCTAGCTCCTGCATATCTCTCTAGTGTAATTATGATTATTTTTTGTCATTCTCATTCTGCATTTAGTCTATGGTGAACTGTGTTCACGTCTTCAAGTGTATTATATTCTCTTTCACCTTAGGACTTCTGCATGTGTTTTCTCTGCCTGGAACCACCTCTTTCCTATATTACTGTCCAGGAAAACCACTATTCAGACTTCTGGATAAACTGAGATCTAGTGTTCTCCCCAACAAGAAGTGGGTAGTTACTCGTATAATCTGCTATATGTAGTACATTACTCTTTTCTTATCATATTTGCTTTACTGTATTGACTGATGTAACCGTTGGTTTCTTCACTAGACACAAGGCTCTATGTGGCCAGACTTTGTCTACAGAGCATGGAGCCTGCCTCCAAGTGGGTGATGAGTAAATATCTTTGGATGAAAGAAAACTCGAATTTCTTTTGCTTTGCTGTCTCATTCCCACCACTATCCCTCCCCTGACTCTGAAAATGCTAAAGTTCTTGCTGATGATTAGCATCATCAATTTGACTTAAGGCTTTATTGTCTCCATACTTACCTAGCAAGAACAAAAATTCTTGTATACAAAATCATTAGAGAGTTCAAAAGAAGTTATAATAATGCCAAAAATAATGCAGAGCAGTATTTTTTTTTTTTTTTTTTTTGAGGCAGAGTCTCACTCTGTTGCCCAGGCTGGAGTGCAGTGCTGTGGTCTTGGCTCACTGCAACCTCCACCTCCTGGGTTCAAGAGATTCTCCTGCCTCAGCCTCCCGAGTGGCTGGGATTACAGGTGCCTGCCACCATGCCTGGCTAATTTTAGTATTTTTAGTAGAGACAGGGTTTCACCATGTTGGCCAGGCTGGTCTTAAACTCCTGACCTCGTGATCTGCCTGCCTCAGTCTCCCAAAGCACTGGGATTACAGGCGTGAGCCGCCATGCTCGGCTTAACTTATTTTTTTAAAAAAACTCTTCTCTAGTTTCCCTTTAAGCCACTGACACGCACGTAACCCCAGTCTCGCTGTACCTCACAGCCCAAGAAGCCACATATCATGTGCTTTGGCTCTCATGGGTCACTCAGAGGTAGGGCAAGAATGGAAAAAGCACTGATTTCAGGGTAAAAGAAAACTCGGGTCCTATTCCCAGCACAGCCTCTAGATGCGTGAATTTCTGCATGACATTCAATCTCCCTGGGTCTCTATTTCCATTTATTTCATAGAGTGGTTATGAGGATTTGGTGAAGTAGTATATGCCAGGTGCTTAGGCAAGGGCCAAACATATAGCAAATAGTAGCTGATGCCAATTTTCTTCTTTCCTTTTCCTTTATCCTGGGGGATTTTAGCTTGGAAATTTTATAGCACCTTTGATGTTATAAAATGAGGAACCTGGGCCTCAGTGGATCTGTGAATACCTGGAAATTGCATGCAAAGTTGGGTATGTTTTCAAGAAATTTTATTTCTAGGGAAAGTGTCTCTGTTAGCTTCCTGCGACTGCTTTAACAAACTACCACAAACTGAGTGGCTTAAACAACATACATTTATTGCCACACAGTTCTGAAGGCTAGAAGTCTGAAATCAAGGTGTGGGCAGGACTGGTTCCTTCTGAGGGCTGTGAGGGAGAACCTGTTCCGTGCTTCTCTCCTAGCCTCTGGTAGCGCCAAGCAACCTCCGATTATAGGTGGTGATCTCCTTGTGTCTTCTCCATACATATGCATCTCTGTGTCCAAATTTCCCCTTTGTATAAGGACATCAGTTATATTGAATTAGGGCCCACTCGAATGACCTTATTTTAACTTAATCATCTGCAAAGATTCTATTTCCAAGTAAGGTCACTTTCATAGGCACTGGGGTTAGAACTCCAACGATTCTATTTCCAAGTAAGGTCACTTTCATAGGCACTGGGG
>NW_026652798.1:0-23449 GCF_009828535.3 Hylobates moloch
AAGGCTAGAAATAACTAAAATCAGAGCAGAACTGAAGGAAATAGAGACACAAAAAACCCTTCAAAAAATTAATGAATCCAGGAGCTGGTTTTTTGAAAAGATCAACAAAATTGATGGGCCGCTAGCAAGACTAATAAAGAAGAAAAGAGAGAAAAATCAAATAGATGCAATAAAAAACGAAAAAGGGGATATCACCACCTATCCCACAGAAATACAATCTACCATCAGAGAATACTACAAACACCTCTATGCAAATAAACTAGAAAATCTAGAAGAAATGGATAAATTCCTCGACAAATACACCCTCCCAAGACTAAACCAGGAAGAAGTTGAATCTCTGAATAGACCAATAACAGGTTCTGAAATTGTGGCAATAATCAATAGCTTACCAACCAAAAAGAGTCCAGGACCTGATGGATTCACAGCTGAATTCTCCCAGAGGTACAAGGAGGAACTGGTACCATTCCTTCTGAAACTATTCCAATCGATAGAAAAAGAGGGAATCCTCCCTAACACATTTTATGAAGCCAGAATGGTCCTGATACCAAAACCTGGCAGAGACATAACCAAAAAAGAGAATTTCAGACCAATATCCTTGATGAACATTGATGCAAAAATCCTCAATAAAATACTGGCAAACCGAATCCAGCAGCACATCAAAAAGCTTATCCACCATGATCAAGTGGGCTTCATCCCTGGGATGCAAGGCTGGTTCAACATACGCAAATCAATAAATGTAATCCAGCATATAAACAGAACCAAAGACAAAAACCACATGATTATCTCAATAGATGCAGAAAAGGCCTTTGACAAAATTCAACAACCCTTCATGCTAAAAACTCTCAATAAATTAGGTATTGATGGGACGTATCTCAAAATAATAAGAGCTATCTATGACAAACCCACAGCCAATATCATACTGAATGGGCAAAAACTGGAAGCATTCCCTCTGAAAACTGGCACAAGACAGGGATGCCCTCTCTCACCGCTCCTATTCAACATAGTGCTGGAAGTTCTGGCCAGAGCAATCAGGCAGGAGAAGGAAATAAAGTGTATTCAATTAGGAAAAGAGGAAGTCAAATTGTCCCTGTTTGCAGATGACATGAGTGTATATTTAGAAAACCCCATTGTCTCAGCCCAAAATCTCCTTAAGCTGATTAGCAACTTCAGCAAAGTCTCACGATACAAAATTAATGTACAAAAATCACAAGCATTCTTGTACACCAATAACAGACAAACAGAGAGCCAAATCATGAGTGAACTCCCATTCACAATTGCTTCAAAGAGAATAAAATACCTAGGAATCCAACCTACAAGGGATGTGAAGGACCTCTTCAAGGAGAACTACAAACCACTGCTCAATGAAATAAAAGAGGATACAAACAAATGGAAGAACGTTCCATGCTCATGGGTTGCAAGAATCAATATCGTGAAAATGGCCATACTGACCAAGGTAATTTATAGATTCAATGCCATCCCCATCAAGCTACCAATGACTTTCTTCACAGAATTTGGAAAAAACTACTTTAAAGTTCATATGGAACCAAAAAAGAACCCTCATCGCCAAGTCAATCCTAAGCCAAAAGAACAAAGCTGGAGGCATCACGCTACCTGACTTTAAACTATACTACAAGGCTACAGTAACCAAAAGAGCATGGTACTGGTACCACAACAGAGACATAAATCAATGGAACAGAACAGAGCCCTCAGAAATGATGCTGCATAGCTACAACTATCTGATCTTTGACAAACCTGACAAAAACAAGAAATGGGGAAAGGATTCCCTATTTAATAAATGGTGCTGGGAAAACTGGCTAACCATATGTAGAAAGCTGAAACTGGATTCCCTCCTTACACATTATACAAAAATTAATTCAAGATGGATTAAAGACTTATATGTTAGACCTAAAACCATTAAAATCCTACAAGAAAACCTGGGCAATACCATTCAGGACATAGGCATGGGCAAGGACTTCATGTCTAAAACACCAAAAGCAATGGCAACAAAAGCCAAAATCGACAAATGGGATCTCATTAAACTAAAGAGCTTCTGCACAGCAAAAGAAACTATCATCAGAGTGAACAGGCAACCTACAGAATGGGAGAAAATTTTGGCAACCTACTCATCTGACAAAGGGCTAATATCCAGAATCTACAATGAACACAAACAAATTTACAAGAAAAAAACAAACAACCCCATCAAAAAGTGGGCAGAGGACATGAACAGACACTTCTCAAAAGAAGACATTTATGCAGCCAAAAAACACATGAAGAAATGCTCATCATCACTGGCCATCAGAGAAATGCAAATCAAAACCACAGTGAGATACCATCTCACACCAGTTAGAATGGCCATCATTAAAAAATCAGGAAACAACAGGTGCTGGAGAGGATGTGGAGAAATAGGAACACTTTTACACTGTTGGTGGGACTGTAAACTACTTCAACCATTGTGGAAGTCAGTGTGGCGATTCCTCAGGGATCTCGAACTAGAAATAAAATTTGACTCAGCCATCCCATTACTGGGTATATACCCAAAGGACTATAAATCATGCTGCTATAAAGACATATGCACACGTATGTTTATTGCGGCACTATTCACAATAGCAAAGAGTTGGAACCAACCCAAATGTCCAACAAAGATAGACTGGCTTAAGAAAAGGTGGCACATATACACCATGGAATACTATGCAGCCATAAAAAATGATGAGTTCGTGTCCTCTGTAGGGACATGGATGAAACTGGAAAACATCATTCTCAGTAAACTATCGCAAGGACAAAAAACCAAACAGCACATGTTCTCACTCATAGGAGGGAATTGAACAATGAGAACTCATGGACACAGGAAGGGGAACATCACACTCCGGGGACAGTTGTGGGGTGGGGGAGGGGGGAGGGACAGCATTAGGAGATACAGCAAATGCTAAATGACGAGTTAATGGGTGCCGGAAATCAACATGGCACATGGATACATATGTAACAAACCTGCACATTGTGCACATGTACACTAAAACCCTAGAGTATAATAAAAAATAAAAAAATAAAAAAAGAAATTCAGTTGACCTGTATATGTAACAAATAAAGCATACATTTCTTTCAACTAAAATTAATAAAACTATACATCAAAAATGAAAAAAAAAAAAAAGAAACTGCAAGGGGACATTCAGAGTGCTAAGGGGCCTATAGTGGAAAAAGGAAAAACTTCAAATAAAAACTACACAGAAGAATTGTGTGAAACTTCTTTCTGTTCTTTGCATTCAACTAAGAGAGTTGAAGCTTACATTTTGTTGAGCAGTTCTGAAACACACTTTCGGTAGAAATTGTAAGTGGACATTCGGAGCACTAAAGGGCCTATAGTGGAAAAAGGTATATCTTCAAATAAAAACTACACAGAAGCATTCTGTGAAACTACTTTCTGTTCTGTGCATTCAACTCACAGATTTGAAGCTTACTTTTGACTGAGCAGTTCTGAAACACTATTTCTGTAGAAACTGCAAGGGTACAATCGGAGGGCTAAGGGGCCTATAGCGGAAAAAGGAATATCTTCTAATAAAAACTACAAAGAAGCATTCTGTGAAACATGTTTTTGTTCTGTGCATTAAACTAACAGAGTTGAAGCTTACTTTTGATTGAGAAGTTCTGAAACACTCTTTCTGTAGAAACTGCAAGTGGACATTCCGAGCGCTAAGGGGCCTGTAGTGGAAAAAGGAATATCTTCAAATAAAAACTACGCAGAAGCATTCTGTGAAACTTCTCACTGTTCTGTGCATTCAGCTAACAGAGTTCAACATTACATTGGGTTGAGCAGTTCTGAAACACGCTTTCTGTAGAAACTGTAATGGGACATTCGGAGCGCTAAGAGGACTATAGTGGAAAAAGGGATATCTTCAAATAAAAACTACACAGAAGCATTCTGTGAAACTTCTTTCTGTTTTGTGCATTCAACTAAAAGAGTTGAAGGTTAGTTTTGATTGAGCAGTTGTGAAACACTCTTTCTGTAGAAACTGGAAGAGGACATACTGAGCACTAAGGGGCCTTTAGTGGAAAAAGGAATATCTTCAAATAAAAACTGCACAGAAGTATTCTGTTAAACTTCTTCCTGTTCTGTGCATTCAACTAACAGAGTTGAAGCTCAGTTTTGATAGAGCAGTTATGAAACCCTCGTTCTGTAGGAACTGCAAGGGGACATTCTCAGCGGTAAGGGGAATATAGTGGAAAAAGTGATATCTTCAAATAAAAAATACAGAAACATTCTGTGAAATACTTTCTGTTCTGTGCATTCAACTAACGGAGTTGAAGCTTACTTTTGATTGAGCAGTTCTGAAACACTCTTTCTGTAGAAACTGTCAAAGGATATTTTGAGCACTAAGGGGCCTTCAGTGGAAAAAGGAATATCTTCAAATAAAAACTACACAGAAGCATTCTGTGAAACGTCTTTCTGTTCTGGTATTCAACTAATAGAGTTGAAGCTTACTTTTGATTGAGCAGTTCTGAAACACTGTTTCTGTAGAAACTGCAAGGGGACATTCGGAGAACTATGGGGCCTATAGTGGAAAAAGGAATATATTCAAATAAAAACTGCACAGAAGCATTCGGTGAAACTAATTTCTGTTCTGTGCATTCAACTAACAGAGTTGAAGCTAACTAATGATTGAACAGTTCTGAAACACTCTTTCTGTAGAAACTGGAATGGTACATTCGGAGCACTAAGGGGCCTAGAGTGGAAAAAGGAATATCATCAAATAAAAACTACACAGAAGCATATTGTGAAACTTTGTTCTGTGCATGCAACTAACAGAATTGAAGCTTACTTTTGATTGAGCAGTTCTGAAACACTGTTTCTGTAGAAACTGCAATGGGACCTTCAGAGGAATATGGGGCCTATAGTGGAAAATTAATATATTCAAATAAAAACTACAGAGAAGGATTCTGTGAAACTTCTTTTTGTTCTGTGCATCCAACTAACAGAGATGAATCTTACTTTTGATAAAGCAATAATGAAACACCCTTTCTGTGAAAACTGCAAGGGGACAATCTGAGCGTTTACGGGCCTACCGTGGAAAAAGGAATATCTTCAAATAAAAACTACACAGAAGTATTCTGTGAAACTTGTTTCTGTTCTGTGCATTCAACTAACAGAGTTGAAGCTTACTTTTGATATAGCAGTTCTGAAACTCTCTTTCTGTAGAAACTGTAAGGGGACATTCGGAGCGCTAAGGGTCCTATAGGGGAAAAAGGAATATCTTCAAACAAAAACTACACAGAAGCATTCTGTGAAACTTCTTTCTGTTCTGTGCATTCAACTAACAGATTTGAAGCTTACTGTTGATAGAGCAGTTCTGAAACACTCTTTTGGTAGAAACTGCGACGGGACATTCGGAGCACTAGGGGGCCTATAGTGGAAAAAAGAATCTCTTCAATTAAAAACTACACAGAAGCATTCTGTGAAACTTCTTTGTGTTCTCTGCATTCAACTAAGAGAGTTGAAGCTTACTTTTGATAGAGCAGTTCTGAAACACTCTTTCTGTAGAAACTTCAAGTAGAGATTCTGAGGGCTAAGGGGCTAATAGTGGAAAAAGGAATATCTTCCAATAAAAACTACACAGAAGCATTCTGTGAAACTTCTTTCTATTCTCTGCATTCAACTAACAGAGTTGAAGCTTAGTTTTGATAGAGCAGTTCTAAAACACTCTTTATGTAGAAACTGCAAGTTTACATTCTGAGCGCTAAGGGGCCTATAGTGGAAAAAGGAATATGTTAAATAAAAACTACACAGAAGCATTCTGTGAAACTTCTTTCTATTTTCTGCATTCAACTAACAGAGTTGAAGCTTACTTTTATAGAGCAGTTCTGCAACACTCTTTCTGTAGAAACTGCAAGTGGACATTTCGAGCACTAAGGGGCTTACAGTGGAAAAAGGAATATCTTCAAATAAAAACTACACAGAAGCATTCTGTGTAACTTCTTTCTGTTCTGTGCATTCAACTAACAGATTTGAAACTTACTTTTGATTGAGTAGTTCTGAAACACTCTTTCTGTAGAAATTGCAAGGGGATATTCTGAGCGCTAAGGGGCTGACTGTGGAAAAAGGAATATCTTTAAATAAATACTACACAGAAGCATTTTGTGTAACTTCTTTCTGTGCTGTGCATTCAACTAACAGAGTTGAAGCCTCCTTTTGATTGAGCAGTTCTGAAACACTCTTTCTGTAGAAATTGCAAGGGGACATTCGGAGCGCTAAGGGGCTTACAGTGGAAAAAGGAATGTCTTCAAATAAAAACTACACAGAAGCATTCTGCGAAACTTCTTTCTTTTCTGTGCATTCAACAGAGTTGAAGCTTACCTTTCATAGAGCAGTCCTGAAACATTCTTTCTGTAGAAAGTGCAAGGGGACATTCTGAGAGCTAAGGGGCCTATAGTGGAAGAAGGAATATCTTCAAATAAAAACTACACAGAAGCATTCTGTGAAACTTCTTTCTGTTCTGTGCATTCAACTAACATAGTTGAAGCTTACTTTTGATAGAGCAGTAATGAAACACTCTTTCTGTAAAAACTGAAGGGGGACATTCTGAGCGCTATGGGCCTGCATTGGAAAAAGGAATATATTCAAATAAAAACTACACAGAAGCATTCTGGGAAACTTCTTTCTGTTCTGTGCATTCAACTAACAGAGTTGAAGTTTTCTTTTGATAGAGCAGTTCTGAAACACTCTTTCTTTAGGAACTGCAAGGGGACATTCTGAGCGCTAAAGGCCTACAGTGGAAAAAGGAATATATTCAAACAAAAAATACGCAGAAGCATTATGTGAAACTTCTTTCTGTTCTGTGCATTCAAGTAACAGAATTGAGGCTTACTTTTGATAGAGCAGTAATGAAACACTCTTTCCGTAGAAACTGCAAGGGGACAATCTGAGCGCTAAGGGGCCTACAGTGGAAAAAGGAATATGTTGAAATAAAAACTACACAGAAGCATTCTATGAAACTTCTTTCTGTTCTGTGCTTTCAACTAACAGAGTTGAAGCTTACTTTTGATAGAGCAGTTAAGAAACATTCTTTCTGTAGAAACTGCAAGGGGACATTCGGAGAGGTAAGGGGCCTTTAGTGGAAAAAGGAATACCTTCAAATAAAAACTTCACAGAAGAATTCTGTGTAACTTCTTTCTATTCTGTACATTCAACTAACAGAGGTGAAGCTTACCTTTGATAGAGCATTTCTGAAACACTCTTTCTGTAGAAACTGCAAGGGGACATTCCGAGCGCTATGGGGCTTATAGTGGAAAAAGGAATATGTTCAAATAAAAACTACACAGAAGCATTCTGTGAAACTTCTTTCTGTTCTGTGCTTTCAACTAACAGAGTTGAAGCTTACTTTTGATATTGCAGTTATGAAACACTCTTTCTGTGGAAACTGCAAGGGGATAATCTGAGCACTAAGGGGCTTATAGTGGTAAAAGGAATATCTTCAAATTAAAACTACGCAGAAGCATTCTGTGAAATTGCTTTCTGTTCTTTGCATTCAACTAACAGAGTTGAAGCTTAGTTTTGATTGAGTAGTTCTGAATCACTCTTTCTGTAGTAACTGGAAGGGGACATTCAGAGCACTAAGGGGCCTATAGTGGAAAAAGGATATCTTCAAATAAAAACTACACAGAAGCATTCCGTGTAACTTATTTCTGTTCTGTGCATTCAGCTATCGGAGTTTAAACTTACTTTTGATTGAGCAGTTCTGAAACACTCTTTCTGTAGAAACTGCAAGGGTACATTCTGAGCGCTAAGCTGCTTACAGTGGAAAAAGTAATATCTTCCAATAAAAACTACACAGAAGTATTCTGTGAAACTACTTTCTGCTCTGTGCATTCAACTAACAGATTTGAAGTATAATTTTGATAGAGCAGTTCTGAAGCACTCTTTATTTTTTTTTCTTAAGGTTCTTGGTTTTTTTTTTTTCCATAATTTTTATTTTATTATACTTTATGGTTTTAGGGTACATGTGCACAATGTGCAGGTTTGTTACATGTGTATCCATGTGCCATGTTGATTTCCTGCACTCATTAACTCATGATTTAGCATTAGGTGTATCTCCTAATGCTGTCCCTCCCACCCCCCAACCACACAACCGTCCCCAGAGTGTGATGTTCCCCTTCCTGTGTCCATGAGTTCTCATTGTTCAATTCCCAGAAACTGCAAGTGGTCATTCTGAGCGCTAAGGGGCTGATAGTGGAAAAAGGAATATCTTCAAATAAAAACTACCCAGAAGCAATCTGTGAAACTTCTTTCAGTTCCGTGCATTCAACTAACAGCGTTGAAGCTTACTTTTGGTACAGCAGTTATGAAACACTCTTTCTGTAGAAACTGCAAGGGGACATTCGGAGCGCTAAGAGGCCTATAGTGGAAAAAAGAATATCTTCAAATAAAAACGACACAGAAGCATTCTGTGAAACTTATTTCTGTTCTGTGCATTCAAATGAGGTGAAGCTTACTTTGATAGAGCAATTATGAAACACTCTTTCTGTAGACACTGCTAGGGGACATTCTGAGCGCTAAGGGGCCTAGAGTGGAAAAAGGAATATCTTCAAATAAAAACTACACAGAAGCATTCTGTGAAACTACTTTCTGTTCTTTACAATCAACTAACAGAATTGAAGCTTACTTTTGATTGAGCAATTCTGATACACTCTTTCTGTAGAAACTGCAAGGGGATATTCTGAGCGCTAAGGGGCTTACAGTGGAAAAAGGAATATCGTCAAATGAAAACTACACAGAAGCATTCTCTGAAACTCCTTTCTGTTCTGTGCATTCAACTAACAGAGTTGAAGCATAATTTTGATTGGGCAGTTCTGAAACATTCTTTCTGTAGCAACTGCCATTGGACATACTGAGCGCTAAGGGGCTTATAGTGAAAAGTAATATCTTCAAATAAAAACTACACAGAAGCATTCTGTGAAACTTCTTTCTGTTCTGTGCATTCAAATAACAGAGATTAAGCTTATTTTTTATTGAGCAGTTCTGAAACTCTCTTTCTGTAGAAACTTTAAGGGGACATTCGGAGCACTAAGGGGACTATAGTGTAAAAAGGAATATCTTCAAATTAAAACTACACAGAAGAATTCTGTGAAACTTCTTTCTGTTCTGTGCATTCAACTAAGAGAGTTGGAGCATACTTTTGATTGAGCAGTTCTGAAAAACTGTTTCTGTAGTAACTGCAAGGGGACATTCCGAGCACTAAGGGGCCTATAGTGGAAAAAGGAATATCTTCAAATAAAAACTACACAGAAGCATTTTGTGAAGCTTCTTTCTGTTCTGTGCATTCAACTAACAGATTTGAAGCTTACTTTTGATTGAGCAGTTCTGAAACACTCTTTCTGTAGAAATTGCAAGGGGACATTCTGAGCGCTAAGGGGCCTACTGTGGAAAAAGGAATATCTTCAAATAAAAACTACAAAGAAGCATTTTGTGAAACTTCTTTTGGTTCTGTGCATTCAACTAACAGAGTTGAAGCTTACTTTTCATTGAGCAGTTCCGAAACACTCTTTCAGTAGAAACTGCAAGTGGACATTCTGAGCGCTTAGGTGCTTATAGTGGAAAAAGGAACATCTTCAAATAAAAACTACACAGAAGCATTCTGTGAAACTTCTTTCTCTTCTGTGCATTCAACTAACAGAGTTGTAGCTTACTTTTGATTGAACAGTTGTGAAACACTCTTTCTGTCGACACTGCAAGGGGACATTCTGAGAAATAAGGGGCCTATAGTGGAAAAGGAATATCTTCAAATAAAAACTACACGGAAGCATTCCGTGAAACGTCTTTCTGTTCTGTGCATTCAGCTAACAGAGTTGAAGCTTACTTTTGATGGAGCAGTTCTGAAACACTGTTTCTGTAGAAACTGCAAGGGGACATTTGGAGAACTATTGGGCATATAGTGGAAAAAGGAATATCTTCAAATAAAAACTGCACAGAAACTTTCGGTGAAACTTCTTTCTGTTCTGTGCATTCAACTAACAGAGTTGAAGCTAACTTTTGATTGAGCAGTTCTGAAACACTCTTTCTGTAGAAACTGGAAGGGGACATTCGGAGCACTCCGGTGCCTAAAGTGGAAAAAGGAATATTTTCAAATAGAAACTACACAGAAGCATTTTGTGAAACTTCTTCCTGTTCTGTTCATGCAAAAAACAGTGTTGAAGCTTACTTTTGATTGACGAGTTCTGAAACACTGTTTCTGTAGAAACTGCAAGGGGATATTCGGAGCACAAAGGGGCCTATAGTGGAAAAAGGAATATCTTCAGATAAATCCACACAGAAACATTCTGTTAAAGTTCTTTCTATTCTGTGCATTCAACTAACAGATTTGAAGCTTACTTTTGATTGAGCAGATGTGAAACACTCTTTGTGTAGAAACAGCAATGGGAAATTCGGAGCGCTAAGGGGCCGATACTGGAAAAAGAAATATCTTCAAATAAAAACTACACAGAAGAATTCTGTGAAACGTCTTTCTGTTCTGTGCATTCAACTAATAGAGTTCAAGCTTACTTTTGATAGAGTATTTCTGAAACACTCTTTCTATCGCAAATGCACGTGGACTTTCTGAGCGCTAAGGGGCTTATAGTGGAAAAAGCAATATCTTCAAATAAAAACTACAGAGAAGGATTCTGTGAAACAACTTTCTGTTCTGTGCATTCAACTAATGGAGGTGAAACTTACTTTTCATTGAGGAGTTTTGAATCACTGTTTCTGTACAAATTGCAAGTGGACATTCGGAGCGCGAAGGGGTCTATAGTGGAAAAAGGAATAACTTCAAATAAAAACGACACAGAAGGATTCTTTGAAACTACTTTCTGCTCTGTGCATTCAACTAACAGAGTTGAAAATTACTTTTCATTGAACATTTCTGAAACACTCTTTCTGTAGAAACTGCAAGGGGTCATTCGGAGCCCTATGGGGCATATCCTGGAAAAAGAAATATCTTCAAATAAAAACTACACAGAAGCATACTGTGAAACATCTTCCTGTTCTGTTCATTCAACTAACAGAGTTGAAGCTTACTTTTGATAGAGCAGTTCTGAAACACACTTTCTGTAGAAACTGCAAGTGGACATACTGAGTGCTAAGGGGCTTATAGTGGAAAAAGGAATATCTTGAAATAACAACTACACAGAAGCATTCTGTGAAACTACTTTCTGTTCTGTGCATTCAACTAACGGGTGTGAAACTGACTTTTGATTGAGCAGTGCTGAAACATTCTTTCTATAGAAACTGCAAGTGGACATTCGGAGCGCTAAGGGGCCTATCCTGGAAAATGAAATATCTTCAAATGAAAACTACACAGAAGCATTCTGTGAAACATCTTTCTGTTTGTGCATTCAACTAACAGAGTTGAAGCTTACTTTTGATAGAGCAGTTCTGAAACTCTCTTTGTGTAGAAACTGCAAGTGGACATTCTGCACGCTAAGGGGATAATAGAGTTAAAAGGAATAAATTCAAATAAAAATTACACAGAAGCATTCTGTGAAACTTCTTTCTGTTCTGTGCATTCAACTAACGGAGGTGAAGCTTACTTTTGATTGAGCAATTCTGAAACACTCTTTCTGTAGAAAATGCAGGAGGACATTCGGAGGGCCTAAGGGGCCTGTAGTGGAAAGAGGAATAACTTCAAATAAAAACTACACAGAAGCATTCTGTGAAACTACTTTCTGTTCTGTGGATTCACCAAACAGAGTTGAAGCTTACTTTTGATAGAGCAGTTCTTAAACATTCTTTCTGTAGAAACTGCAAGGGAACATTCGGAGCGCTTAGGCACCAATAGTGGAAGAAGAAATATCTTCAAATAAAAACTACACAGAATCATTCTATGCAGCTTATCTGTGTTATATGCATTCACCTAACAGAGTTGAAGCTTACTTTGGATTGAGCAGTTCTGAAACACTCTTTCTGTAGAAACAGCAAGAGGACATTCGGAGCAGTAAGGGGCCTATAGTGGAAAAAGGACTATCTTCAAATAAAAACTACACAGAAGCATTCTGTGAAACTTCTTTCTGTTCTGTGCATTCAACTAACAGTGTTGAACCTTACTTTTGATAAGGAGTTCTGAAACACACTTTCTGTAGAAACAGCAACGGGACATTCGGAGTGCTAAGGGGCCTAGAGTGGAAAAAGAAATATCCTCCAATACAAACTACACAGAATTATCCTGTGAAAATTCTTTCTGTTCTCTGCATTCAACTAACAGAGTTGAAGCTTACTTTTGATTGAGCAGTTCTGAAAGTCTCTTTCTCTAGAAACTGCTAGGGGACATTCGGAGTGCTAAGGGGCCTATAGTTGAAAAAGAAATATCTTCAAATAAAAACTACACAGAAGCATTCTTTGAAAATTCTTTCTGTTCTCTGCATTCAACTAACAGAGTTGAAGTTTACTTTTGATTGACCAGTTCTTAAACACTGTTTCTGTAGAAAGTGCAAGGGGACATTCGGAGCACAAAGGGTCCTATAGTGGAAAAAGGAATATCTTCAAATAAAAACTACACAGAAGCATTCTGTGAAACTGCTTTCCATTCTGTGCATTCAACTAACAGAGTTGAAGCTTACTTTTAATTAAGCAGTTCTGAAAGACTCTTTCTGTAGAAACTGCAATGGGACATTTTGAGCACTAAAGGGCTTATAGTTGAAAAAGGAATATCTTCAAATAAAAACTACACAGAAGCATTCTGTGAAACTGCTTTCCATTCTGTGCATTCAACTAACAGAGTTGAAGCTTACTTTTGATTGAACAGTTCTGAAACCCTCTTTCTGTAGAAACAGCAATGGGACATTCGGAGCACTAATGGCCTACACTGCAAAAAGAAATAGTTTCAAATAAATGCTACACAGAAGCATTCTGTGAAACTTCTTTCTGTTCTGTGCATTCGACTACCAGATTTGAAGCTTACTTTTGTTAGAGCAGTTCTTGAAACACTCTTTCTGTAGAAACTGCAAGTGGATATTTTGAGCGCTAAGGGTCTTATAGTGGAAAAAGGAATATCTTCAAATAAAAACTACACAGAAGCATTCTGTGAAACTACTTTCTGTTCTGTGAATTCAAATAACAGATTTGAAGTTTATTTTTGATTGAGCAGTTCTGAAACACTCTTTCTGTAGAAACTGCAACGGGAAATTCGGAGCACTAAGGGGCCTATTGTGGAAAAAGGAATATCTTCAAATAAAAATTACGCAGAAGTATTCTGTGAAACTTTATTCTGCTCTGTGCATTCAAATAACAAAGTTGAAGCTTCCTTTTAATTTAGCATTACTGAAACACACTTTCTGTAGAAACTGCAAGGGGACATTCCGAGAGCTAAGGGGCCTATAGTGGAAAAAGAAATATCTTCTTATAAAAACTACACAGAAAGATCTGTGAAACTACTTTCTGTTCAGTGCATTCAACTAGGGAGTTGAACCTTACTTTTGATTAAGCAGTTGTGAAACACTGTCTGTAGAATCTGCAATGGGACATTCTGAGCGCTATGGGGCCTATAGTGGAAAAAGGGATAAATTCAAATAAAAACTACACAGAAGTATTCTGTGAAACTTCTTTCTGGTCTGTGTATTCAACTAACAGAGTAGAAGCTTACTTTTAATTAAGCAGTTCTGAAACACTCTTTCTGTAGAAACTGCAAGGGGACATTTTGAGCGCTAAAGGGCTTATAGTGGAAAAAGGAATATCTTCAAATAAAAACTACACAGAAGCATTCTGTGAAACTTCTTTCTGTTCTGTGCAATCAACTAACGGAGGTGAACCTTTGTTTTGATTGAGCAGTTCTGAAACTCTGTTTCTGTAGAAACTGCAAGTGGATATTCGGAGGGCTAATGGGCCTGTAGTGGAAAAAGGAATATCTTCAAATAAAAACTACACAGAAACATTCTGTGAAACTACTTTCTCTTCTGTGCATTCAACTAACAGAGTTGAAGCTTACTTTTGATTGAGCAGTTCTGAAACACTCTTTCTGTAGAAACTGCAAGGGGACATTCGGAGTGCTTAGGCACCAATAGTGGAAGAAGAAATATCTTCAAATAAAAACTACACGGAATCATTCTGTGAAAATATTTTCTGTTCTGTGCATTCAACTAACAGAGTTGAAACTTACTTTTGATTGAGCATTTCTGAAACACTCTTTCTGAAGAAACTGTAAGTGGACAATCGGAGAGCCAAGGGTCCCATAGTGGAGAAAGGAATAACTTCAAATACAAACTACACACAAGCATTCTGTGAAACTTCGTTCTCTTCTTTGCATTCAACTAACAGATTTGAAACTTACTTTTGATAGAGCAGTTCTGAAACACTCTTTCTGTAGAAACTGTAAGTGGACAATCTTAGCGCTATGGGGCATACAGTGGAAAAACGGATAACTTCAAATAAAACTACACAGAAGCATTCTGCGAAACTCCTTTCTGATCTGTGCATTCAGCTAACTGATATGAAGCTTACTTTTGATTGAGCACTTCTGAAACACTGTTTCTGTAGAAACTGCAAGTGGACATTCGGAGGGCTAAGGGGCCTGTAGTGGAAAAAGGAATATCTTCAAATAAAAAGTACACAGAAGCATTATGTGAAACTAGTTTCTCTTCTGTGCATTCAACTAACAGAGTTGAAGTTTACTTTTGATTGAGCAGTTGTGAAACACTCTTTATGTAGAAACTGCAATGGATATTCTGAGCGCTAAGGGGCCTATAGTGGAAAAAGGAATATCTTCAAATAAAAACTACCCAGAAGTATTCTGTGAAACTTTGTTCTGTTCTGTGCATTCAACTAACAGAGTTGAGGCTTCCTTTTGACTTACCAGTTCTGAAACACACTTTCTGTTCAAACTGCAAGTGGACATTCCGAGGGCTAAAGGGCCTATATTGGAAAAAGGAATATCTTCAAATAAAAACTACACAGAAGCATTCTGTGAAACTTCTTTCTGTTCTGTGCCTTCAACTAACACAGTTGAAGGTTACTTTTGATTGAGCAGTTCTCAGATACTCTTTGTGTAGAAACTGCAAGGGGACAATCGGAGCGCTAAGGGGCCTATAGTGGAAAAAGAAATATCTTCAAATAAAAACTACTGAGAAGCCTTCTGTGAAACTTCCTTCTCTTCTGTGCATTCAACTAACAGAGTTGAAGCGTACTTTTGATTGAGTAGTTCTGAAGCACTCTTTCTGTGGAAACTGCAATTGGACATTCGGAGCGCTATGGGGCGTATATTGGAAAAATAAATACCTTCAAATAAAATCTACACAGAAGCATTCTGTGAAACTAATTTCTGTTCTGTGTATTCAACTAATGGAGTTGAACCTTACTTTTAGTTGAGCAGTTGTGATACACTCTTTTGGTAAAAACTGCAAGTCGACATTCGGAGCGCTAAGGGGCCTACAGAGGAAAAAAGAATATCTTCAAATAAAATCTACACAGAAGCATTCTTTGAAACTAATTTCTGTTCTGTGCATTCAACTAACGGAGTTGAGGCTTACTTTTGATTGAGCAGTTCTGAAACACTCTTTCTGTAGAAACTGCTAGTGTAGATTCCGAGCGCTAAGGGCCTATAGTCGAAAAAGGATTAACTTCAAATAAAAAGTGCACAAAAGCATTCTGCAAAAGTTCTTTCGATCTGTGCATTCAACTAGCGGAGTTGAAGCTTACTTTTGATTGAACAGTTCTGGAACACTCTTTCTGCAGAAACTGCAAGTGGACATTCTGAACGCTAAAGGGCCTATAGTGGAAAAAGGAATATCTTCAAATAAAAACTACACAGAAGCATTCTGTGAAACTGCTTTCTATTCTGGGCAGTTAACTAACGGAGGAGAACCTTACTTTTCATTGAGCAGTTCTGAAACCATCTTTCTGTAGAAACTGCAAGTGGACTTTCCGAGCCGTAAGGGGCCTATAGTGGAAAAAGGAATAACTTCAAATAAAAACTACACAAAAGCATTCTGCGAAAGTTCTTTCTGATCTGTGCATTCAACTAGGAGAGTTCAAGCTTACTTTTGATTGAGCAGTTCTGAAACACTCTTTCTGAAGAAACTGCAAGTGGACATTCGGATAGCCAAGGGGCCAATAGTGGAAAAAGGAATTACTTCAAATAAAAAAAATAAAGAAGCATTCTGCGAAAGTTCTTTCTGATCTGTGCATTCAACTAGGACAGTTGAAGCTTACTTTTGACTGAGCAGTTCTGAAACACCCTTTGTGTAGAAAATGCAAGTGGACATTCGGAGGGCTAAAGGGCCTATAGTGGAAAAAGGAATATCTTCATATAAAAAGTACACAGAAGCATTCTGTGAAACTGCATTCTGTTCTGTGCATTCAACTAACAGGGTTGAAGGTAACTTTTGATTGAGCAGTTCTGAAACACTGTTTCTGTAGAAACTGCAACAGGACATTATGAGCTGTAAGGAGCCTATAGTGGAAAAAGGAATATCTTCAAATAAAACTACGCAGAAGTATTCTGTGCAACTTATCTGTGCTCTGTGCATTCACCTAACAGAGTTGAAGCTTACTTTTGATTGAGGAGTTCTGAAACACTCTTTCTGTAGAAACTGCAACGGGACATTCGGAGTGTTAACGGGCCTATAGTGGAAAAAGTAATATCTTCAAATAAAATTACACAGAAGCATTCTGTGAAACTTCTTTCTTTTCTGTGCATTCAGCTTACAGAGTTGAAGCTTACTTTTGATTGAGCAGTTCTGAGACACTCTTTCTGTAGAAACTGCAAGTGGACATTCGGAGCGCTAAGGGGCCTATAGTGGAAAAAGTAATATCCTCAAATAAAAACTACACAGAAGCATTCTGTGAAACTTCTTTCTTTTCTGTGCATTCAACTAATGGACCTGAAACTTACTTTGAGTGAGCAGTTCTGAAACACTCTTTGTCTAGAAACTGCAAGTGAACATTCGGAGCGCTAAGGGTCGTATAGTGGAAAAAGGAATAACTTCAAATAAAAACAACACAAAAGCATTCTGCGAAACTTGTTTCTGATCTCTACATTCAACTAGCAGATTTGAAGCTGAATTTTGATTCAACAGTTCTGAAACACTGTTTCTGTAGAAAGTGCAAGTGGACATGTTGAGCGCTAAGGGACCAATAGTGGAAAAAGAATTATCTTCAAATAAAAACTACACAGAAGCATTTTGTGAAACTTCTTTCTGTTCTGTGCATTCAACTAACAGAGGTGAAGCTTACTTTTGGTTGAGCACTTGTGAATCACTCTTTCTGTAGGAACTGCAAGGGGACATTCCGAGCGCTAAGTTGCCTATTGTGGAAAAAGGAATATCTTCAAATAAAAACTACACAAAAGCATTCTGTGAAACTTCTTTCTGCTCTGTGCATTCAACTAACAGATTTGAAGCTTACCTTTGGTTGAGCAGTTCTGAAATACTCTTTCTGTAGAAACTGCAAGTGGATATTCAGAGCGGCAAGGGGCATATAGTGGAAAAAAGAATAACTTCCAATAAAAACTACACAGAAGCATTCTGTGAAACTTCTTTCTGTTCTGTGCATTCAACTAACAGAGTTGAAACTTACTTTTAATTGAGCAGTTCTGAAACATTCTTTCTGTAGAAACTGCAAGTGGACATTCGGAGTGCTCAATTTCCTAAAGTAGAAAAAGGAATAACTTCAAATAAAAACTACACAGAAGCATTCTGTGAAACTTCTTTCTGTTCTGTGCATTCAACTAACAGAGTTGAAGCTTACATTTGGTTGAGCAGTTCTGAAATACTCTTTCTGTAGAAACTGCAAGTGGATATTCGGAGCGACAAGGGGCCTATAGTGGAAAAAAGAATAACTTCAAATAAAAACTACACAGAAGCATTCTGCAAAACTACTTTAGGCTCGGTGCATTCAACTAACAGAGTTGAAGCTTACTTTTGATTGAGCAGTTCTGAAAGACTCTTTCTGTAGAAACTGCAAGGGGATATTTTGAACGCTAAGTGGCCAATTGTGGAAAAAGAAATATCTTCAAATAAAAACTACACAGAAGCATTCTGTGAAACTTCTTTCTGTTCTGTGCATTCAACTAACAGAGTTGAACCTTACTTTTGATTGAGCAGTTCTGAAAGATATTTCCTGTAGAAACTGCAAGTGGTCATTAGGGGCGCTAAGGGGCCTATAGTGGAAAAAGGAATATCTTCAAATAAAAACTACACAGAAGAATTCTGTGAAACATCTTTCTGTTCTGTGGATTCAACTATCAGAGTTGAAGCATACTTTTCATTGAGCAGTTCTGAAGCACTCTTTCTGTATAAACTGCAAGGGGACATTCGGAGCGCAAAGGGGCCTATAGTGGAAAAGGAAATATCTTCAAATAAAAACGACAGAGAAGCATTCTGTGAAACTAATTTCTGTTCTGTGCATTCAACTAACGGAGTTGAACCTTACTTTTCATTGAGCAGTTCTGAAACACTCTATCTGTAGAAACTGTAGGTGGATATTCGGAGCGCTAACGGGTCTATAGTGGAGAAAGTAATATCTACAAATAAAAACTACACAGAAGCCTTCTGTGAAACTTCTTTCTCTTCTGTGCATTCAACTAACAGATTTGAACATTACTTTTGATTGAGCAGTTCTGAAACACTCTTTCTGTAGAAAATGCAAGTGGGCATTCGGAGCGCTAAGTGGCCTATAGTGTAAAAAGCAATATCTTCAAATAAAAACTACCCAGAAGCATTCTGTGAGACTTCTTTCAGTTCTGTGCATTCAACTAACAGTGTTGAACCTTACTTTTGATTGAGCTGTTCTGAAACACTCTTTCTGTAGAAACTGCAACTGGACATTCGGAGCGCTAAGGGGCCTATAGTGGAAAAAGGAATATCTTCAAATAAAAACTACACAAAGCATTCTGTGAAACTTCTTTCTGTTCTGTGCATTCAACTGACAGAGTTGAAGCTTACTTTTGATTGAGCAGTTCTGAAACTCTCTTTCTGTAGAAACTACAAGTGTACTTTCCGATCGCTAAGGGGCCGATAGTGGAAGAAGCAATATCTTCAAATAAAAACTACACAGAATCAGTCTGTGAAACTTCTTTCTGTTCTGTGCATTCAACTAACGGAGTTGAACCTTACTTTTGATTGAGCAGTTCTGAAACACTGTTTCTGTAGAAACTGCAAGTGGACATTCTGAGCGCTAAGGGGCCTGTAGTGGAAAAAGGAATATCTTCAAATAAAAACTACACAGAAGCATTCTGTGAAACATCTTTCTGTTCTGTGCATTCAGCTAACAGAGTTGCACTTTACATTGGGTTGAGCAGTTTTGAAATACTCTTTCTGTAGAAACTGCAATGGGGGATGGAGCCACGATGGCCTAATAGGAACATCTCCGGTCTCCAGCTCCCAGCCCCAGCGACACAGATGACGGCTGATTTATGCATTTCTGCTTGAGGTACCAGTTTCATCTCACTAGGGAGTGCCTAACAGTGGGTGCAGGACAGTCGGTGAAGCACATTGTGCGTAAGTCAAAGCTGGACGAGTCATTGCCTCACTCGAGAAGCGCAAGGGGTCAGGGAGTTCCCTTTCCTAGTCAAAGAAAGGGGAACCAGATGGCACCTGGAACATCGGGCTTTCCCATCCTAATACTGCGCTTTTCCAACGGGCCTGGAAAACGGCGCACTAGGAGATTGAGTCCCGCACCTGGCTGGGAGGGTCCTATGCCCACAGAGTCTCGCTGATTGCTAGCACAGCAGTATGCGATCAAGCTGCAGGGTGGCAGCGTGGCTGTGGGAGGGGCACCCACCATTTCCCATGCTTGCTTAGCTAAACAAAGCAGCCAGGAAGCTTGAACTGGGTGGAGCCCACCACAGCTCAAGGAGGCCTGCCTGCCTCTGCAGGCTCCACCTCTGGGAGCAGGGCACAGACAAACAAAAACTCAGCAAGAACCTCCACAGACTTAAATGTCTCTGTCTGACTGGCAGCTTTGAAGAGAGTAGTGGTACTCCCAGCACGCAGCTGGGGATCTGAGAACGGACAGACTGCCTCTTAAAGTGGGTCCCTCACCCCTGAGCAGCCTAACTGGGAGACACCCCCCCAGTAGGGACAGACTGACACCTCATTCAACCGGGTACTCCTCTGAGACAAAACTTTCAGAGGAACTATCAGACAGCTGAATTTGTGGTCTCACGAAAATCCGCTGTTCTGCAGCCACTGCTGCTGACACCCAGCCAAACAGGGTCTGGAGTGGACCTCTAGTAAAATCCAACAGACCTGCAGCTGAGGGTCCTGTCTGGTAGAAGGAAAACTAACAAACAGAAAGGACATCCACACCAAAAACCCATCTGTACATCACCATCATCAAAGACAAAAAGTATATAAAACCACAAAGATGGGGAAAAAACAGAGCAAAAAAACTGGAAACTCTAAAAAACAGAGCACCTCTCCTCCTCCAAAGGAACGTTGTTCCTCACCAGCAATGGAACAAAGCTGGATGGAGGATGACTTTGATGAGATGAGAGAAGAAGGCTTCAGATGATCAAACTACTCTGAGCTACGAGAGGAAATTCAAAACAATAGCAAAGAAGTTAAAAACTTTGAAAAAAAATTAGAAGAATGGATAACTAGAATAACCAATGGAGAGAAGGGCTTAAAGGAGCTGATGGAACTGAAAGCCAAGTTTCAAGATCTATGCAAAGATTGCAGAAGCCTCAGTAGCAGATGTGATCAACTGGAAGTAAGGGTATCGCTGATGGAAGATGAAATGAATGAAATGAAGAGAGAAGGGAAGCTTAGGGAAAAAAGAATAAAAAGAAATGAACAAAGCCTCCAAGAAATTTGGGACTATGTGAAAAGACCAAACCTAAGTCTGATTGGTGTACCTGAAAATGATGGGGAGAATGGAAACAAGTTGGAAAACACTCTGGAAGAAGTTCCAGGAGAACTTCCCCAATCTAGCAAGGCAGGCCAGCATTCAGATTCAGGAAATACAGAGAACGCCACAAAGATACTCCTCGAGAAGGGCAACTCCAAGACACATAATTGTCAGATTCACCAAAGTTGAAATGAAGGAAAAAATGTTAAGGGCAGCCAGAGAGAAATGTCGGGTTACCCACAAATGGAAGCCCATCAGACTAAGAGCTGATCTCTCAGCAGAAACTCTACAAGCCAGAAGAGAGTGGGGGCCGATATTCAACATTTTTAAAGAAAAGAATTTTCAACCCGGAATTTCCTATCCCACCAAACTAAGCTTCATAAGTGAAGGAGAAATAAAATACTTTACAGACAAGCAAACGCTGAGTAATTTTGTCACCACCAGGCCTGCCCTAAAAGAGCTCCTGAAGGAAGCACTTAACATGGAAAGGGACAACCGGTACCAGCCAGTGCAAAAACATGCCAAATTGTAAAGACCATCGAGGCTTGGAAGAAACTATAGCAACTAACCAGCAAAATAACCAACTAATATCATAATGACAGGATCAGATTCACACATAACAATATTAACATTAAATGTAAATGGGCTAAATGCTCCAATCAAAGACACAGACTGGCAAACTGGATAAGGAGTCAGGACCCATCAGTGTGCTGTATTCAGGAAACATATCTCACGCGCAGAGACACACATAGACTCAAAATAAAGGGACGGAGGAAGATCTATCAAGCAACTGGAAAACAAAAAAAGGCAGGGGTTGCAATCCTAGTCTCTGATAAAATAGACTTTAAACCAACAAAGATCAAAAGAGACAAAGAAGGCCATTACATAATGGTAAAGGGATCAGTTCAATAAGAAGAGCTAACTATCCTAAATATATATGCACCCAACACAGGAGCACCCAGATTCATAAAGCAAGTCATCAGTGACC
This sequence comes from Hylobates moloch, assembly GCF_009828535.3. Lineage (NCBI taxonomy): Eukaryota > Metazoa > Chordata > Mammalia > Primates > Hylobatidae > Hylobates > Hylobates moloch. The sequence goes on from NW_026652798.1 coordinate 21,786, forward strand.
TACAAAGGGACATAAACTCCCACACAATAATAATGGGAGATTTCAACACCCCACTGTCAACATTAGACAGATCAACGAGACAGAAAGTTAACAAAGATACCCAGGAATTGAACTCAGCTCTACATAAAGTGGACCTAATAGATATCTACAGAACTCTCCACCCCAAGTCAACAGAATATACATTTCTTTCAGCACCACACCACATCTATTCCAAAATTGACCACATAGTTGGAAGTAAAGCTCTCCTCAGCAAATGTAAAAGAACAGAAATTATAACAAACTGTCTCTCAGACCACAGTGCAATCAAACTAGAACTCAGGATTAAGAAACTCACTCAAAACCACTCAACTACATGGAAACTGAACAACCTGCTCCTGAATGACTATTGGGTACATAATGAAATGAAGGCAGAAATAAAGATGTTCTTTGAAACCAACGAGAACAAAGACACAACATACCAGAATCTCTGGGACACATTCAAAGCAGTGTGTAGAGGGAAATTTATAGCACTAAATGCCCACAAGAGAAAGCAGGAAAGATCCAAAATTGACACCCTAACATCACAATTAAAAGAACTAGAAAAGCAAGAGCAAACACATTCAAAAGCTAGCAAAAGGCTAGAAATAACTAAAATCAGAGCAGAACTGAAGGAAATAGAGACACAAAAAACCCTTCAAAAAATTAATGAATCCAGGAGCTGGTTTTTTGAAAAGATCAACAAAATTGATGGGCCGCTAGCAAGACTAATAAAGAAGAAAAGAGAGAAAAATCAAATAGATGCAATAAAAAACGAAAAAGGGGATATCACCACCTATCCCACAGAAATACAATCTACCATCAGAGAATACTACAAACACCTCTATGCAAATAAACTAGAAAATCTAGAAGAAATGGATAAATTCCTCGACAAATACACCCTCCCAAGACTAAACCAGGAAGAAGTTGAATCTCTGAATAGACCAATAACAGGTTCTGAAATTGTGGCAATAATCAATAGCTTACCAACCAAAAAGAGTCCAGGACCTGATGGATTCACAGCTGAATTCTCCCAGAGGTACAAGGAGGAACTGGTACCATTCCTTCTGAAACTATTCCAATCGATAGAAAAAGAGGGAATCCTCCCTAACACATTTTATGAAGCCAGAATGGTCCTGATACCAAAACCTGGCAGAGACATAACCAAAAAAGAGAATTTCAGACCAATATCCTTGATGAACATTGATGCAAAAATCCTCAATAAAATACTGGCAAACCGAATCCAGCAGCACATCAAAAAGCTTATCCACCATGATCAAGTGGGCTTCATCCCTGGGATGCAAGGCTGGTTCAACATACGCAAATCAATAAATGTAATCCAGCATATAAACAGAACCAAAGACAAAAACCACATGATTATCTCAATAGATGCAGAAAAGGCCTTTGACAAAATTCAACAACCCTTCATGCTAAAAACTCTCAATAAATTAGGTATTGATGGGACGTATCTCAAAATAATAAGAGCTATCTATGACAAACCCACAGCCAATATCATACTGAATGGGCAAAAACTGGAAGCATTCCCTCTGAAAACTGGCACAAGACAGGGATGCCCTCTCTCACCGCTCCTATTCAACATAGTGCTGGAAGTTCTGGCCAGAGCAATCAGGCAGGAGAAGGAAATAAAG
>NW_026652799.1:0-23431 GCF_009828535.3 Hylobates moloch
TTGAAAAGGGAGGTCGAAACACCTGTGTTGTGGAAGGAAAGCAGAGATAGCGAGGCAGAGGTCCCCCGCCACGGGAGAATGTGCCGCCCCACCACTCATGCGCAGGGCCCAGGGGACCGTGGTCGTCCCTGCTTCGTGTCCATGGAGTGCCTCGGGCCCACAGGGGCCAGCGCAAGGCGGCAGGAAGGCTTGAAAGGGGAGGTCAAGGCACCTGTATTGTGGGAAAACACAGACGGCGAGGCAGAGGACCCCCACGGGCGAAAGTGCCTCCCCACAGCTCATGCGTGGGGCCCCGGGGACCCTGAGCGTCCCTGGTTCGCACTCACGGAGTGCCTTGGGCCCATGGGAGCCAGCCCAAAGCAGCAGGAAAGCTGGAATAAAGAGGTCGAGGCACTTGTGTTGTGGAAGGAAAACACAAAAGGCGAGGCAGAGGTCCCCCCACACGGGCGGAAGTGCCTCTCCACCGCGCATGCGTGGTGCCCAGGGGACCCTGGGCGTCCCTGACTCATGCCCACGGAGCGCCTACTGTCCACAGGGGCTAGACCAAGTCGCCAGTATGGCTTGAAATGGGAGGTCGGAGCACCTGTTTTGTGGAAGGAAAACACAAACGGAGAGGCAGAGGTCCCCCCACGGGCGAAAGTGCCTCCCCACCGTGCATATGTGTGGCTGAGGGGATCCTGAGTGTCCCCAGTTCACACCCATGGAGTTCCTCGGCCAGTGGGGGCCAGCCCAAGGTGTCAGGAATGCTTGAATGGGGAGGTCGAGGCACCCGCGTTGTGGAAGCAAAACAAACGCCGAGGGAGTGGTCCCCCCAGCCCAAGGGCGAAAGTGTCTCCCCACCGCACATGCCCAGGCCCCAGGAGACCCTAGGAGGCCCTGGTTCATGCCCACGGAGCCCCGTGGGCCAGCGGATGACAGCCCAAGGCAGCAGAAAGGCTTGAAAGGGGAGGTCGAGGCACTTGTGTTGTGGAAGGAAAACACAAATGGCGAGGCAGCGGTCCCCTCCATAGGAGAAAGTGCCTCCGCACCATGGATACTCTGGGAGCAGGGGACCCGGGGCATCCCTGGTTCACACGGTGGAGTGCCTCGGACCCAAGTGGGCCAGCCCAAGGTGGCAGGAAGGCTTGAAAGGGCAGGTCGAGGCACCAGTGTTTTGGAAGGAAAACACAAACGGTGTGGAAGAGGTAAGGACCCAGAGGCGAAAGTGCCTCCCCACGGTGCATTTGTGGGGCCCAGGGGACCTTGGATTCGGCCCATGGAGCACCTCGTCCCACGGGGGCCAGCCCAAGGCGGCAGGAAGGCTTGAAAGGGGAGGTCGGGGCACCTGTGTTGTGGAAGGAAAACAGAAACGGCACGGCAGAGGTCACCCCCAATGGGAGAAAGTACCTCACCACTGCACATGTGATGGGCCCAGGGGACCCTGGGCATCCCTAGCTCGTGCTCACGGAGCACCTTGGACCCACGGGGGCCAGCCGAAGGCTGCAGGAATGCTTGAATAGGGAAGCCGAGTCCCCTGTGTTGTGGAAGGAAAACACAAACGGTGGGGCAGAGGTCCCCCCCACCACGGGGGAAAGTGCCGCCCCACCATGCATGCATGTTGCCCAGCGGACCCCAGGCGTCCCTGGTTCATGTCGACAGAGGGCCTCGACCCAAGACGGCCAGCCGAAGGCGGCAGGAAGTCTTGAAATGGAGGTCGAGGCATCTTTATTGTGAAGGAATACAGAAGCAGCACGGCAAAGGTCTCCCCAACGGGCGAAAGTGCCTCCCCACCATGCATGTGCAGGCCCCAAGGGGCCCTGAGTATCCTGGTTCATACCTATGGAATGCCTCGTGCCCGCGAGGCCAGCCCGCGGTGGCAGGAAGGCTTGAAAGGGGAGGTCGAGGCACCTGAGTTATGTAAGGAAAACAAACGGCTAGGCAGAGATCCCCCACCACGGGAGAAAGTGCCTCCCCACCGCGCATGTGCAGGGTCCAAGAGTCCCTGGTTCGTGCTCATGGAGCACCTCAGCCCACGAGGGCCAGCGCAAGGCAGCAGGAAGGCTAGAAAAGGGAAGTCGAGGCACCTGTGTTGTGGAAGGAAAACACAAATGGCGTGGCAGAGGTCCCTTCCACAAGCGAAAGTGCCTCCCCACTGCGCATTTGCGGGGCCCAGGGGACCTGGGTCTCCCAGGTTCATGCCCACAGAGCGCCTCGGGCCCAGAGGCCCCAGTGCAAAGCGGCAGGGAGGCTGGAAAAGGGAGGTCGAGGCCCCTGTGGTGTCACAGGTAAATAGAAACGGCGCAGCAGAGGTACCCCCACCCCCCTCAACAGGCGAAAGTGACTCATCAGCTCACATGCGCTGATCCTATGGGACCCTGGGCCTTCCAGGTTCAGCCCCATGAACACCTCGGGCCCACGGGGGGCAGCCTAAGGTGGCAGGGAGGCTTCAAAGGGGACGTCGAGGCGCCTGTGGTGTGGCAGGAAAACAGAAATGGCGCGGCAGAGGTCTCCCGCCACGGGTGAAAGTGTCTCCCTTACGCGCAAGTGCAGGGCCCAGGGGTCCCTGCGCCTCCCCGCTTCATGCCCGTGTAGCACCTCGGGGTCATGGGGGCCAGCCCAAGGCAGCAGGGAGGCTTGAAAGGGGAGGTCGAGGCGCCTGTGGTGTGGCAGGAAAACAGAAACAGCGCAGCAGAGTTCACCCCACACGGGCGAAAGTGCCTCCCCACTGTGCAAGCGCAGGGCCGAGGGGACACTGGGCCTCCCAAATTTGTTCCCAAGGAGCGCCTCAGGACCACAGGGTCCAGCCCAAGGCGGCAGGGAGGCTTGAAAGGGGAGGTCGAGGAGACTATGGTGTGGCAGGCAAAGAGAAATGGCACGGCAGAGGTCACCTCCCACGGGCGAAAGTGCCCCCCCATCACGCATGTTTGGGGCCCAGGAGACACTGGGCCTGCCGAGTTTGTGCCAAAGGAGTGCCTTGGGCCCACGGGGGACAGCCCAAGGCGGCAGGGAGGCTTGAAAGGGGAGGCCGAGGCGCCTGTGGTGTGGCAGAAACAAGAAAGGGCGTGGCAAAGGTGACCCCCGCAGGACAAAGTGTCCCCTGTGCATGCGTGGGGCCTAGTGGACCCTAAGCCTCCCAGTTTCACACCCATTGAGTTCCTCGGGGCCACAGGGGCCAGTACAGAAAGACAGGGAGTCTTGAAAGGGTAGGTCGAGGCACATGTGGTGTGGCAGGAAAACAGAAATGGCGTGGCAGAGGTACACCCCCACGGGAGAAAGTGCCTCCCCAAAGCACATGCGTGGAACCCAGGGGACCCTGGGCCTCCCAGGTTCACACCCATGGAGTGCCGCTTGCCCAGGGGTGCCAGCCCAAAGCGGCAGGGAGGCTTGAGAGGGGAGGTCGAGGTGCCTGTGTTGTGGCTGGATAACAGAAACGACGTGGCAGAGGTCCCCTCCCACGGTCGAATATGCCTCCCCATTGTGCATGCATGGGGCCCTGGGCACCTGGGGCCTCCCAGGTTCATGCCCACGGAGCACCTGGGGCCCACGGTGGCCAGCCCAAGGCGGCAGGGAAGCTTGAAAGGGGAGGTCGAAGCACCTGTGGTGTGACAGGAAAACAGGAATGGCCTCAGAGGTCCCCCCTCCACGGGTGAAAGTGCCTCCCCACCGCTCATACGCGGAGCCTAACGGATGGTGGGACTCAAAAATTCGCATCCACAGAGTGTCTCGGGCCCACGGGGGCCAGCCCAATGCCGCAGGGAGGCTTGAAATGGGAGGTCGAGGCCCCTGTGTTTTGGCAGGAAAACAGAAACGACGTGGCAGAGGTGCCCCACTACGGGAGAAAGTGACTCCCCAATGCGCATGCGTGGGGACCGGGGACCCTGGGACTCCCAGGTTCACACTCACAAAGTGCCTCGGGCCCACGGGGCCAGCCCATGGTGACAGGGAGACTTGAAAGGGGATGTCAAGACGCCTGTGGTGAGGCAAGAAAACAGAAACGGCATGGCAGAGGTCTCCCCGCACGGGAGAAAGTGCCCACTGCGCATGCCCGGGGCCCAGGGCATCCTGGGCCTCCCAGTTTCGTGCCCACGGCCACGTGAGCCAGCACGAAACGGCAGGGAAGCTTGAAATAGGAGATCGAGGACCCTGTGGTGTGGCAGGAAAACAGAAACGACGCGGCACAGGTCCTTCACCCACGGACGAAGGTGCCTCCCCAGCTTGTATTCGAGGGGCCCAGGGGACCCTGGGCTTCCCAGGTTCATGCCCACAGAGAGCATTGGGCCCACTGTGGCCAGCACAAAACGGCAGGGAGGCTTGAAAGGGGAGGTCGAGGCACCTGTGGTGTTGCAGAAAACGGAAACAGCGCGGCAGAGGTACAAGCCCACAGGCGAAAGTACATACCCACCGCGCATGCAAGGGGCCCAGGGAACCGTGGGCCACCCAGATTCGTGGCCACAGAGCACCTCAGGCCCAAAAGGGACAGCACAAAACGGGAGGGAGTCTTGAAAATGGAGGTCAAGGCGCCTGTGGTGTGGCAAGAAAACAGAGACGGTGTAGCAGAGGGCCCCTCCCACGGGCGTAAGTGCCTCACCACCGCACATGGGCTGGGCCGAGGGGACACTGTGCCTCCCAGGTTCATGCCTATTGAGTGTCTCGAGCCCACGGGGTCTAGCCCAAGGCAGCAGGGAGGCTTGAAAGAGGAGGTCGAGGCCCCTGTTGTGTGGCAGGAAAAAAGAAAAGGCACGGCAGAAGTCCACTCACCAAACGTGTGAAAGTGCCTCCCCACTGCGCATGCGCGGGGGCTAGGGTACCCTGAGCCTCCCAGATTCCCACCCGCGGAGCACCTCGGGCCCACAGGTCCAGCCTAAGGCGACAGGGAGGCTTGAAAAGGTAGGTCGAGTCGCCTGTGGTGTGGCTGAAAAACAGAAAAGGCTCGGCAGAGGTTCCCTCCCCACCCCCCCAGTGTGCGAAAGTGCCTCCCAACCGCACATGCTGAGGCCAGGGAACCCTGGGCCTCCCAGGTTTGCACCCACGGGGAAATTTGGGCCCAAGGGGTCCAGAACAAGGCGGCAGGGATGCTTGAAAAGGGACGTCGAGGCGCCAATGTTTGGCTGGAAAACAGAAACGGCGTGGCAGAGATCCCTTCCACGGGCGAAAGTGATGCGTGAAGCCCACGGGACGCTGGACCTCTCAGGTTCATGCCCACGGAGCGCCTCGGGCCCACAGGGGCCAGCCCATGGCGGCAGAGAGCCTTGAAAGGGCATATTGAAGTACCTGTGGTGTGGCAGGGAAACAAGTGGCACAGCAGAGGTCCACCCCACGGGCGAAGGTGCCTCCCCACTGCTCATGCACGGGGCCCAGGGGACCCTTGGCCTCCCAGGTTCATGCCCACGGAGTGCCTCGGGCCCAGGAGGGCCAGCCCAAAGCGGCAGGGAGGCTTGAAAGGGGAGATCGAGGCGCCTGTGGTGTGGCAGGTAAACAGAAATGGCGTGGCAGAGGTCCCCACCCACGGGAGAAAGTGTCTCCCCTCCCTGCAAGCGTGGGGCCCAGGCGACCCTGGGTCTCCAGCTTCATGCCCACGGAACGCCTTGGGCCGACAGGGGCCTGCCCAAGGCGGCAGGGAGGCTTGAAATGGGAGGTCGAGGCGCTAGTGGTGTGGAAGGAAAACAGAAATGGTGCACGAAATGTCCCCTCCGCATGGGCGAAAGTGCCTCCCCGCCGCTCAGGCACAGAGCCCAGGAGACCCTTGGCCTCTCAGGTTCGCGCCCACGGAGCGCCTCGGGCTCAGAGGGGCTAGCCCAAAGCGGCAGTGAGGCTTGAAAGGGAAGGTCAAGGCTCCTGTGGTGTGACACGTAAACAGAAATGGCATGGCAGAGGTCCCCCACCACAGGATAACGTGACTTCCGGGCGAGCATGCGCAGGATCCAGGAGACCGTGGGCCTCCCAGGTTCACCACCACGAAGCACCTCGGGCCCATGGGGGCCAGCCCAAGGCGGCAGGGAGGCTTCAAAGGGGATGTTGAGGCTCCGGCTGTGTGGCAGGAAAACAGAAACGGCACGGCAGAGGTCCCCATCCACGGGCGAAAGTGTCTCCCCTCCGCGCAAGCGCAGGGCCCAGGGGACCCTGCGCCTCCCAGGTTCACACCCACGGAGCGCTCGGGCAGACGGTGGCCAGCCCAAGGTGGCAGGGAGGCTTGAAAGGGGAGGTCGAGGTGCCTGCGGCGTGGCAGAAAAACAGAAAAGGCGCAGCAAATGTCCCCTCCCCACGGGTGAAAACACCTCCCCACCACTCATGTACAGAGCCCAGGGGACCCTCGGCCTCACAGGACGTGCCCACGGAGAGCCTCGGACCGGCGGTGGCCAGCCCCAAGGCAGCAGGCAGGCTTGAAAGGGGAGGTCGAGGCCCCTGTGGTGTGGCAGGAAACAGAAATGGCGCAGCAGAGGTTCCCCCGCACTAGTGAAGTTGCCACCCCACCGTGCATGCATGGGGCCCGGGGGACCCTGGGCTTTCCAGGTTCATGCCCACGGAGCGCCTTGGGCCCACTTTGGCCAGTGCAAAATGGCAGGAAGTCTTGAAAGGGGAGGTCGAGGCGCCTGTGTTGTTGCAGGAAAACAGAAACGGCGCAGAAGAGCTACACGCCCACGGGCTAAAGTGCATACCCACCACGCATGAATGGGGCCCAGGGGACCCTGGGCTTCCCAGATTAGTGCCCACGGAGAGTCTCGGGCCCACGGATGCCAGCCCAAGGCGGCAGGGAGGCTTGAAAGGGTAGGTCGAGTTGCCTGTGGTGTGGCAGAAAAACAGAAACGGCATGGCAGAGGTCTCTCCCACAGGCGAAAGTGCCACCCCATCACTTATGCTGGGGCAGGTGACCCTGAGCCTCCCAGGTTCGTGCCCAGGGAGTGACTTGGGTCCACAGGGTCCAGCCCAAGGCGGCAGGGACGCTTGAAAGGGGAGGTCGAGTCTCCTGTATTTTGGCAGGAAAACAGAAACAGCGCGGCAGAGGTCCCAGCCCACGGGCGAAAGTGCCTCCCCAACGCGCATGCGCGGGGACTGGCGACCCTGGACCTCCCAGATTCGCGTCCACGGAGCGCCTCGGGCCCACGGGGCCAGCCCAAGGCAGGAGGAGGATTAAAAGTGTAGGTCGAGGCGCCTGTGGTGTGTCAGGGAAACAAACGGCATGGCAGAGGTCCCTCCCCATGGGAGAACGTGCCTCCCTCCTGCGCATGCGCGGGGCCCGGGGACCCTGGGACTCCCAGGTTCACACTTAGAGTGTTTCAGTCCCACGGGGGCCAGCCCATGGCGGCAGGGAAGCTTCAAAGGGGAGGTCAAGGCGCCTGTGGTGAGGCAGGAAAACAGAAACGCCGCAGCAAAGGCCCATCCCCACGGGCGAAAATGCCACCCACCACGCATTTGTGGGGCCCAAGGGACACTGGCGGGAGCCAGCACAGAACGGCATGAAGGCTTGAAATGGGAGATTGAGGCACCTGTGGTGTGGCAGGAAAACAGAAACGGCGCAGCAGAGGTCCCCCCACTTAACGCGTGAAAGTGCCTCCCCACTGCATATGCGTGGGGGCCAGGGTACACTGGTCCTCTAAGGTTCGCGCCCACGGAGCGCCTCGGGCTCACAGGGGCCAGCCAAAGTCGTCACGGAGGCTTGAAAACGGAGGTCGAGGCGTCTGTGGTGTGGCAAGGAAACAGAAATGTTGCGGCAGAGGTCCCCCGCCACGGGCGACGATGCCTCCCCACCGCGCATGCGCGGGACCCAGGGACCCCTGGGCCTCTCAGGTTCCCGCCCACGGAGCACCTCGGGCCCACAGGGGCCAGCCCAAAGTGGCAGGGAGGCTTGAAAGGGTAGGTCGAGTCGCCTGTGGTGTGGCAGATAAACAGAAGAGGCGTGGCAGAGATCCCTCCCATGGGCGAAAGTGCCCCCCCGCCACACTTGCTGGGGCCAGGGGACCCTAGGCCTCCCACATTTGTGCCCACGGAGCGAATTGGGCCCACAGAGTCCAGACCAAGGCGGCAGGGACACTTGAAAGGGGAGGTCGAGGCGCCAATGGTGTGGCTGGAAACAGAAACGACCCAGCAGAGATCCCTTCCATGGGCGAAAGTGCTACCCACCGAGCATGTGTGAAGCCCAGGGGACCCTAGGCCTCCCAGGTTCATACCCACGGAGCGCCTCGGGCCCATAGGGGCCAGCCCAAGGGGGCAGGGAGCCTTGAAAGGGCAGCTCGAAGTGCCTGTGGTGTATCAGGAAAACAAGTGGCGCTGCAGAGGTCCATCCCACGGGCGAAAGTCCTCCCCACTGCTCACGCATGGGGCCTACGGAGCGCCTCGGGCCCAGGGGGGCCAGCCCAAAGCAGCAGGGAGGCTTGAAATGGGAGGTCGAGGCGCCTGTGTTGTGGCAGGTAAACAGAAATGGCGCCGCAGAGGTTCCCCACCAGGCGAAAGACTCCACAGCGTGCATGCACAGGGCCCAGGGGACCCTGGGCCTCCCAGGTTCACTGTCACAAAGTACCTTGGGCCCACCGAGGCCAGCCCAAGGCGGCAGGGAGGTTTCAAAGGGGATGTTGAGGCGCCTGTGGTGTGGCAGGGAAACAGAAATGGCTCCGCAGAGGTCCGCCCTCTACGGGTGAAAGTGCCTCCCCACCGCGCATACGTGGGGCCCAGCGGACTGTGGGCCTCAAAAATTCGCAACCACGGAGCACCTCGGGCCCAAGGGGCCCAGCCCAATGCAGCAAGGAGGCTTGAAAGGGGGAGTCAAGGCACCTGTGTTTTGGCAGGAAAACAGAAATGGCGCGGCAGAGGTCCCACCTCACGGGCGAAAGTGCTTCCCCATCGTGCATGCGTGAAGCCCAGGGGACTCCGCGCCTCCAAGGTTCATGCCCACGGAGCGCCTCGGGCCCACATGGGCCAGCCTACGGAGGCAGGTAGCCTTGAAAGGGAAGATCGAAATGCCCGTGGTGTGGCAGGAAAACAGAAGCGGCACTGCAGAGGTCCACCCCACGGGGGAACGTGCCTCCCCACCACTCATGAATGGGGCCCAGGGGACCCTGAGAGCCCCAGGTTCATGACCACAGGGTGCCTCGGGCCCAACGGGCAGGGAGTCTTGAAACGGGAGGTCGAGGTGCCTGTGGTGTGGCAGGTAAACAAACTGCGCGGCAGAGGTGGCCCCCCACAGGGGAAAGGTCCCCTCCCCACGGGCGAAAGTGCCTCCCCACCTCTCAATGCATGGAGCGCAGGGAACCCTGGGACTCCCAGGTTCACGCCCACAGAGCGCCTCGGGCTCAGCAGGGCCAGCCCAAAGCGGCAGGAAGGATTGAAAGGGGAGGTCGAGGCGCTTGTGTTGTGGCAGGTAAACAGAGAGAGTGCTACAGAGGTCCCCCCCCCCGCCCCACGAACGAAGGTGCTTCCCCACCGTGCATGCGTGGGGCCCTGGGCTTCCCATGCTCACGCACTCAGAGCGCCTCGAGCGCACGGGGTCCAGCCCAAGGTGGCAGGGAGGCTTGAAAAGGGAGGTCGAGGCGCCTGTGATGTGGCAGGAAAAAAGAATCGGCGCGGCAGAGGTACCTCCACCAAAAGCGCATAAGTGCCTCCCCACTGCCAACGCGTGGGGCCCGGGGTACCCTGAGCCTCCCAGGTTCTCGCCCATGGAGCACCTCGGGCCCACGGGGGCCAGCCGAAGGCGACAGGGAGGCTTAAAAGGGGAGGTCGAGGTGTCCCAGGTACCCTGGGGTCCCGAGTTTGCACTTGCAAAGCAGCTGGACCCCGCTGGGGGCCGCCCAAAGAGGCAGGGAGGCTTGAAAGGGGAGGTAGAGGCACTGGTGGAAGGAAAAAAAACCGGCGAGGCAAAGCAGGGTCTCGGCCCTGGCCCCCTTCATGCGCCCCTCTGCTGCGCATGCGTGGGGTCCAGGGTTCCCGCTCCCAGAGTGGCTGGACCCCGCGGGGCGACGCCCAGAGAGGCAGGGGGTCTTGAAAGGGGAGGTGGAGGCCCTGGTGGAAGGAAAAAATCCGCCACTGTAGAGCAGGAGTCTTGGCCCATGACCCCCCACACGCAGCCTCTGCCGCGCATGCGTGAGGTCCCGAGGACTCTTGGGTCCTGGGTTTGTGCCCCCGGAGTGGCTGGACATTGCGTGGAGCCGCCAAAAGAAGCAGGGAGGCTTGAAATGGGAGGTCAAAGCACCAGCGGAAGGAAAAAAAACAGGGGCGGCAGAGCAGGGGTCTGCCCCTGGCCAATCCCACGCGCCCCGTGCTGCCCATGCGCAGGGTTCCGGGTTTGCACCCTCGGAGTGGCTGGTACCTGCAGCACGCCGCCCAAAGCAGGTAAGAGGCTTGAAACGAAAGGTCCAGGCAAAGAAAAGTCGAGACACCGGTGGAAGGAAAAAAACTAGCAAGGCAGAGGAGGGGTCTTGGCCCGTGTCCCCACGCGCCCCCTGCCACGTATGCGCGGGGTCCTGGAGGCCGTTGATTCCCGGGTTCTCACCCAAGGAGGGGCTGGACCCCCCAGGGGGCAGCCCAAAGAGGCAGGGAGGCATGAAAGGGGAGGTCGAGGCATCGGTGGAAGGAAAAAAAACCCGGCAAGACAGAGCAGGGGTCTTGGCCCCAGGCACCCCGCAACACCCACCCTACCGCACATGCGTAGGGTTTCGGAGACCCTAGGGTCCTGGGCTCGTGCCCCCGGAGAGGCTGGGCCCCGGGTTTGCCGCCCAAAGTGACAGGGAGGCTTGAAAGGGAAGATCAAGGCACCAGTGGAAGGAAAAAAAAAGAGACGCAGGGCAGGGGTATTGGCCCCTGGCCCCACCCCACGCCCAATCTGCTGCGCTTGCGCAAGGTCTCTGAGAACCTGGGTCCAGGGTTCACGACCCCGGAGCGGCTGGACCCAGCAGGGTACTGCCCAAAGAGGCAGCGAGGCTTGAAAGTGGAGGGTGAGGCACTGATAGAAGGAAAAAAAAACCGCCACGGTAGAGCAGAGGTCTTCGCCCATGGCCACCACGCCACCGCTTCCATGCATGCGCGGGGTCCCTGGGACACAGGGGTCCCACGTTCGCACCCCCGGACCGGCTGGAGACCGCGGGGGCCGCCCAAAGGGGCAGGGAGGCTTCTAAAGGGAGGTCCAGGCACAGGTGGAAGGAAAAAATCCGGCGAGGCAGAGCAGGGGTATTGGCGACTGGCCCCACCCACGCCCCCTCTGTAGAGCACACGTGGGGTCCAGCGAACCCTGGAGTCCCGGATTTGCGCCCCCGTAGAGGCTGGACCCCGCAAGGTGCCGCCTAAAGAAGCAGGGAGGCTTGAAATGGGAGGTCGAGGCACCGGTGGAAGGAAAATTAACTGGCGAGGCAGAGCAGGGGTCTTGGTCCTTGGACCCCCTCACGCCCTCCCTGCCGCATATACGTGATTTCCTGGGGACCTTGGGGTCCAGGGTTCATGCCCCCGGAGAGGCTGGGCCATGCAGGGTGCCGCCCAAAGCTGCAGGGACTCTTGAAAGGGATGCCGAGGCACCGGTTAACAGAAGAAAACGGCACGGTAGAGCAGGGGTCTTGGCCCCTGGCCCTGCTTACGCCGACCCTGACGTACATGCGCGTGTACTGGGGACCCTGGGGTCCCAGGTTCGCGCCACCGGATTGGCAGGGCCCCGAGGGTTGCAGCCAAAAGCGGCACAGAGTCTTGAAAGGGGAGGTCGAGCCACCGGTGGAAGGAAGAAAAACCGGCTCCTGGCCACTCCCTCGCCGCCCCTACCGCGCATGCGCGGGGTTCCGGGTACCCTGGAGTCTCTGGATAGCGCCCCTGGAGCTGCTGGGCCCCGCAGGTTGCCGTCCAAAGCGGCAGGGAGGCTTGAAAGGGGAGGTTGAGTCTCCGGTGGATGGAAAAAAAAAACGGCGCGGTAGAGCAGTTGTCTTGGCCCCTGACCCACTCCACGCCGCCCCTGCCGCACCTGCGTGGGGTCCCAGGGAACTTGGGGTCCCGGGTTCGCGCCCCCAGAGCGGCTCGGCCCCGCAGGGGACCGCCCAAAGAGGGAAGCCTGACAGGGGAGGCCGAGGCACCGCTGGAAGGAAGAACAACCCAGTGTGGCAGAGCGGGTTTTGGGGCCTCTGGCTGCCCCCTGCCACGCATGCGTGGGTTGCCTGGGAAACTGGGGTCTTGAGTTCGCTCCCCTGGGGCGGTTGGGCCCCCCGGGGGGCTGCACAAGGCGGCAGAGAGTCTTGAAAAGGGAGGCCTAGGCACCGGTGGAAGGAAAAATAACTCGGCGCGGCAGAGCAGGGTCGGGGTCCCTAGCCTATCCCTGCTGTGGACGCACGAGTCCTGGGCACCCCGGGGTCCCAGGTTCGAGCCCCCGGAGCGGCTGGGTCCCGCTGGGGGCCGCCCAAGGCCGCAGGGAGGCTTGAAAGGGGAGGCCGAGACAATGGTGGAGTAAAAAAAAAAACTCGGCGCGGCAGAGCAGGGGTCGGGGCCCTGGCCCCACGTGGGATCCCCTGGGACCGATGCCTGCGCTGCACGGGTGGGCCAGGGGCCCAGCGGCTCCATGGACACGAACCCGGAATCCTGATGTCCCCGGGACCCGCGCATGCGCGGCGGGGGGAGCCAGGGGCCCCGAACCCTGCTCTGACTCGCTGGTGTTTTTTCCTTCCACCAGTGCCTCGACCTCCCATTTCAAGCCTGCCTGCCTCTTTGGGCGGCCCCCTGCGGTGTTCAGCTGCTCTGGGGGAGTGAATCTGGGACGCCAGTGTCCCTGGGACCCCGCACATGCATGGCAGGTGGGGCTTGGTGGGGGGCCAGGGGCAAAGACCCCTGCTCTGCCTCGCCAGTTTTTATTCCTTCCACCAGTGCCTCGACCTACCTTTTCAAGCCTCCCTGCCTCTTTGGGCGGCCCCACGCGGGGTACAGCCAGTCCTGAGGCACCAACCCGGGACCCCTGGCCTTTCAAGACTCCCTGCTTCTTTGGCAGCAGGGTCCCCTGGACCACGATCATGCGCGGCAGGGGTGGCGTGGGGAAGGCCAGGGGCCAAGACCCCTGCTCTACATCGTCAGGTTTTCTTCCTTCCACCGGTGACTACACCTCCCCTTTCAAGCCTCCCTGCCTTTTTGGGCAGCACCCCACGAGGTCCAGTTGTTCTGGCGGAGCGAATCCAGAACCCCACAGTCGTGGCACCCTGCGCATGCGCGGCAGGGGGCTCGGGGGAGGGGGGGATCAGGGGCCAAAACCCCTGCTCTGCCTCGCCAGTACTTTTTTCCTTCCACGGGTGCCTCGACCTCCCCTTTCAAGAATCCCTGCCTCTTTGGGCGGCTCTTTGTGGGGTGCGAACCGGGGACCCCTGGCCTTTCAAGCCTCCCTGCCGCTTTGGCGGGCACCCCGCGGGGACCACCCCCTCCAGGGACGTGAACGGGGGACCCCAGGGTCCCTGGAACACCGCGCATGTGTGGCAGGGTGTGCGTGTGGGGGGCCAGGGGCCATGATCCCTGCTCTGCCTCGCCGGTTTTATTTCCTTCTACCGTTAACTCAACCTCCAATTTCAAGCCTCCCTGCCTCTTTGGGCGGCACCCTGCTGGGTCCAGTCCCTCCAGGGGCACGAACCCGCGACCTCAGAATCCCTGGACCCCGCGCTTGCGCGGCAGGGTCGGCATGGGGGGTGCAGGCTCCAAGAACCGTGCTCTACCACGGCGGATTTTTTTCCTTCCACCGGTGCCTCGACCTCCCCTTTCAAGCATCCCTGCCGCTTTGGGCACCCCGCAGGGCCCAGCCACTCCGGAGGCATGGACCCCGAACCCCAGGGTCCCCAGGACCCCGCACTTGAGCGGCAGGGGTGGCATGAGGGGGGCCAGGGGCCAAGACCCCTGCTCTCCCTCGGTGTTTTTTTTTTCCTTCCACGGGTGCCTCGATCTCCCCTTTCAAGACTCCCTGCCTCTTTGGGCGGCTCCTTGTGGGGTGCAGCCGCTCTGGGGGTGTGAACCCGAGACCTCAGGGTCCCTAGGACCCCGCACATGCATGGCGGGCGGGGGGGCGTGGGGAAGGCCAGCGGCTAAGACCCCTGCTCTGCCTCGCCAGTTTATTTTCCTTCCACCGGGGCCTCGACCTCAACTTTCAAGCCTCCCTGCCTCTTTGGGCGGCCCCCCGTGGGATCTAGCCACTCCGGCGGTGCAAACCTGGGACCCCAGGGTCCCCAGGATCCCGCACATGTGCAGCAGGGGCGGTGTGGGTGCGGCCATGAGCCAAGACCCCCGCTCTACCGCGCCAGTTTTTTTTCTTTCACTGGTTCCTCGACCTCCCCTTTCAAGCCTCTCTGTCTCTATGTGCGGCCCCCCGCGAGGCCAGGCCACTCCGGGGTCGCGAATCCGGGACTCCAGGGTGTCCAGGACCCCGTACATGCATGGCAGGGATGGCGTGATGTGGGCCGTGGGCCAAGACCCCTGCTCTACCACGGCTTTTTTTTTTCCTTTCACCGGTGATTCGACCTCCCATTTCAAGCCTCCCTGCCTCTTTGGGTGGGGCTTCCTAGGGCCCAGTCACTCCGGGGGTGTGAACACGGGACCCTGTGCATGTGCTGCAGGTGTGGCGTGGTGGGGGCCAGGGGCCAAGACGCCGGCTCTACCACGCCAGTTTTTTTTTCATTCTACAGGTGCCTCGACCTCCTCTTTCAAGCCTCCCTGCCGGTTTGGGTGGCACCCCACGGGGCCCAGCAGCTCCGGCGGCGCACACCCGGGACCTCAGGGTCTTTGGGACGCCACGCATGCATGGCACGTTGTGGGTGGCGGGGGCCAGGGGCCAAGACCTCTGCTCTGCCTCGTCGGTTTTTTTCCTTACTCCAGTGCCTCAACCTTCCCTTTCAAGCATCCCTGCCTCTTTGGGCCACCCTCCGCGGGGTCCAGCAACTCCGGCAGCGCGAACCCGGGACCCCGCGCACGCGCGACAGAGGGTGCGTGGTGTTGGCCAGGGGCCAAGGCCCTTGCTCTGCCGTGCCGGTAATTTTTCCTTCCACGTGTGCCTCAACCTCCCCTTTCAAGTCTCCTTGCCAGTTTTAGCGGCGCCTTCCGGGGCCCAGCCACTGAGGGGACGCGAACCCGGGACACCAGGGTCCCCGGGACCCCACTCATGCGCGGCAGGTGTGGCGTGGGGGTGGCCAGGGGCCTAGAACCCTAGTCTACCGCGCCGTTTTTTTTCCTTAAACCGGTGCCTTGACCTCCCCTTTCAAGCTTCCCTGCCGCTTTGGGTGGCACCCCGCAGGGCCCAGCCACTCTGGGGACATGAACCTGGGACCCCACGCATGCGTAGCAGGAGAGATGGGTGACCAGGTGCCAAGACACCTGCTTTGCCTCACCAGTTTATTTCCTTCCACTGGTGTCTCGACCTCCCCGTTCAAGCCTCCCTGACTCTTTGAGCGGCCACCCGCGGGGTCCAGCCGCTCTTTGGGCATGAAACTGGGACCCAGGGTCCCCGGGACCCCATGCATATGCGGAAAGGGGGGAGTGGGGTTGGCCAGAGGCCAAGAATTTGCTCTATTGTGCCGGTTTTTCGTCCTTCCATCAGTGCCTCGACCTCCACATTCAAGCTTCCCTTCCGCTTTGGGCGTCACCGCTCAGGGCCCAGCCACTCCAGGAGTGGGAACACCAGACCCAGGGTCCCTGAGACCCCGCGCATGCGCAGCATGGGGGGCTTGGTGTGGGCCAGGGGCCAAGACCACTGCTCGACAGTCGCGTTTTTATTTCCTTCTACTGGAGCTTCGACCTCTCTTTTCAAGCCTCGCTGCCTCTTTGGACGGCAACCCGCTGGGCTCAGCCCCTCCGGGGGTGTGAACCTAGGACTCTGCGCATGCGTTGCAGGGGAGGCTTGAGGGAGCCAGGGGCCAAGACCCCTGCTCTGCCTCGCCGGCTTTTTTCCTTCCACTGGTGACTCAACCTCCCCTTTGAAGCCTCCCAGCCCATTTGGACGGCCCCCCGCGGGGTCCAGCCACTCCGGGGGCACGAATCCCAAACCCGAGGGTCCCCAGAAACATAAGCATGTGTGGCAGGTGGGGCGTGGTGTTGACCAGGGGCCAAGACCCTTTTTCTGCTGCGCTGTTTTTTTTCCTTCCGCCGGTGACTCAACCTCCCCTTTCAGGCCTCCGTGCCGCTTTGGACGGGGCCCCTGGGGGCCAAGCCACTGCCCGGACCCCATACATTCGCGAAAGGGGCGGCGTGGGGGTGGCCAGGGGCCAAGACCCTTGCTCTGCCTCGCCTGTTTTTTTTTCTTCCACTGGAGACTCAACCTCCCTTTTGAAGCCTCCCAGCCCCTTTGGGCGGCCCCCCGCGGGGTCTAGCCGCTCCAGGGGCACGAATCCCGGACTCCAGGGTCCCCAGGAACACGCGAATGCATGGCATGTGGGGCGTGGTGTTGACCAGGGGCCAAGACCTCTTCTTTGCTGTGCAGTTTTTTTTTTCCTTCCACCGGTGCTTCGACCTCCCATTTCAAGCTTCTGTGACGCTTTGGGCAGAGCCCCCCGGGGCCAAGCCGCTCGGGGACACGAACACGGGACCCCAGGGTACCCAGGACCCCACGCATTCGCGGAAGGGGTGGCATGGGGGTTGCGAGGGGCCAAGACCCCTGCTCTGCCTCGCCGGTTTTTATTCCATCTACCTGTGCTTCGACCTCTCCTTTCAAGCCTGCCTGCCCCTTTGGCGGCCCCGCACGGGGTCCAGTCACTCCTGGGGCACGAACCCAGGACCCCAGGGTCTCTGAGACCCCACACATGCATGGCAGGGTGTGTGGGGTTGGCCAGGTGCCAAGACCTCTTCTCTGTCTCGCCCGTTTTATTCATTCCACCGGTGCCTCGACCTCTCCTTTCAAGCATTCCTGCCGCTTAGGGCAGTGCCCCAAGTGCCCAGCCACTCCAGGGCACGAACCCGGGACCCCAGAGTCCCCGGGACCCAATGCATGCACGGCAGGAACGGCTTGGTGGGGGAGGGGGCCAAAAACTCTGCTCTGCCACACTGGTTAATTTTCCTTCCACCCCTACCTCGACCTCCCCTTTCAAGCCTCCCTGCCACTTTGGGTTGCACCGTGCGTGGCCCAGCCACTCTGGGGGAGCGAACCTGGGACCCCAGGGAACCAGGGACCCGGCGCATGCGCGGCAGGTGGGGCCTGGTGGGGGGCCAGGGCCAAGACCCCTGCTCTGCCTCGACCTCCCCTTTTAAACATCCCTGCCACTTTGTGCGATGCCCCCCAGGGCCCAGCCACTTGGTGGCATGAACCCGGGAACCTATGCATGCTTGGCAGGGTTGGTATGCGGGGTCCAGGGGCCAAGACCCCTGGTCTGCCTTGCCTGTTTTTTCTTCCTTCCACCAGTGCTTCGACATCCCGTTTCAAGTCTCCCTGTCTCTTTGGGTGGCCCCCCGCGGTGTCCAGCCACGCCAGGGCCTCGAACCCGGGACACCGCGCATGCACGACAGGGAGGGCTTGTGGGGGCCAGGGGCCAAGACCCCTGCTCTACTGCACCGGTTTTTTTTCCTTAAACCGGTGCCTCATCCTCTCCTTTCAAGCCCCCATGTCACTTTGGGTGGCACCCCGAGGGGCCCAGCCGCTCTGGCGGCGCAAACCCGGGACCCCAGGTTATTCGCGACTCCACGCATGCGTGGCAGGGGTGGCGTGGTTGGGGCCAGGGGCCAAGACCCCAGCTCTACTGTGCCGGTTTTTTTTTCCTTTTGGCCCACTTGGGCCCGAGGCGCTCCATGGTCACTAACCTGGGAGGCCCAGGGTCCCCTGCCCCTGCGCATGCGCTGTGGGCAGGCACTTTTGCCCCTGGGGTAGGACCTCTGCCACGCCGTTTCTGTTTTCTTGCCACACCACGGGCTCCTCAACCTCCCATTTCAAGCCTCCCTGCCCCGTTGGGCTGGCCCCCCGCTGGCCTGAGGCGCTACATGGACACGAACCTGGGAGACCCATGGTCGTCTGGCCCCCACGCATGCACTGTGTGGAGTCACTTTCGATTATGGGGAGGAACTCTGCTGCACCTTTTCTGTTTTCCTGTCACACCAGAGGTGCCTCGACCTCCCCTTTACAGCCTCCCTGCTGCCTTGGGCTGGCCCCCGTGGACTCCAGGCCCTCCGTGGGCATGAACCTGGGAGGCTCTGGGTTCCCTTTGCCCCACGCATGCACGGTGGGGAGGCACTTTCGCCCGTGGGTGGGGACTTCTGCTGCGCCTTTTCTGTTTTCCTTCCACACCACAGGCGCCTCGACCTCCCCTTTCAAGCAGCCCTGTTGCTTTAGGCTGGCTCCCGTGGGCCTGAGGCGCTCTGTAGGTGCGAACCTAGGAGGCTCAGGATCCCCTGGACTGCGCGCATGCGCGGTGGGGAGACAATTCCTCCCGTGGGGCGGGCCCTTTACCGTGCCGTTTCTCTTTTCCCGCCACACCACAGGCGCCTCGACCAGCCCATTCAGGCCTCCATGCCGCCTTCAGCTGGACCCTGTGGGCCTGAGACGCTCCCTGGTTGAGAATCTGGGAGGCCCAAGGTCCCCTGGGCCCCTCGCATGCACAATGGGGAGGGACTTTTGCCCGAGGAGAGGGATCTCTGCCGCACCATTTCTGTTTTCCTGCCACACCACAGTTGCCTCAATCTCCCCTTTCAATCCTCCCTGCCGCCTTGGGCTGGACCCGTGGGCCCAAGGAACTCCATGGGCATGAACCTGAGAGGCCCAGAGTCACCTGGGCCCAGTGCATGAGCGGAGGGGAGGCACTTTCGCCCCTGGTGGGTGACCTCTTTTGCACCGTTTCTGTTTTCCTGCCGCACCACAGTGCCACAACCTCCCATTTCAAGCCTTCCAGCTGCTTTGGGCTTGTCCCCGTGGGCCCAAGGCCCTCCGTTGGGGCAAACCTGGGAGACTCAGGGTCCCTGGGGCCCCACACATGCACAGTAGGTAGGCACTTTAGTCCATGGGTGGGGAATTCTGCCTCGCCATTTCTGTTCTCCTGTCATACCCCAATCGCCTCGATCTCCCCTTTCAAGTGTCGCTGCCACATTAGGCTGGACCCCATAGGCCTGAGGCACTCTGCAGCACAAAGCTGGGAGGCCCAGGGTCCTCTGGACACCATGCATGTGAGGCACTTTTGCCCGTGGTGGGGGACCTCTGCCATGCCGTTTCTGTTTTCCTGCCACACCACAGGTGCCTCAACCTTTCCTTTCAAGCCTCCCTGCCTCCTTGGGCTGGCCCCCGTGCGCCCAAAGCACTGTATGTCCAGGAACCAGCGAGGTCCAGGGTACCCTGGTCCCCATGCATGTGTGGTCGGGAGGCATTTTCGCTAGCCGGGGGAGACCTCTTCCACGTCGTTTCTGTTTTCCTGTCATACCACAGGTGCCTCGAACTCCCCTTTCAAGCCTCCTTGCCTTGCCGCCTTGGGCTTGCCCCTTTGGGCCCGAGGCGCTCAGTGGGCATCAATCTGGGAGATCCAGGGTCCACTGGGCCTTGTGCATGCGCTGTGGGGAGTCACTTTTGCTCATGGTGGGGGGACTTCTGCCACTCCGTTTCTGTTTTCCTGTCACACCACAGGTGCCTCGAACTCCCCTTTCAAGCATCCCTTCTGCTTTGGGCTGGCCCTACCTAGCCCGAGGCACTCCGTGTGTGTGAACCTGGGAGTCCCAGGGTACCCTGGGCTCTGTGCATGAGCGGTGGGGAGGCACTTTCGCTTGTGGCAAGGGGACCTTTGCTGCTGCGCCTTTTCTATTTTCCTGACACACCACAGGCGCCTCAACCTCCCCTTTCAAGCCTCCCTGCCATCTTGGGCTGGCCCCCACTGGCCCAAGGCACTCCGTGGGCACAAAACTAGGAGACCCAGCTTGGGGAGACAATTTTGCCCGTGGGTGGGGACTTCTGCCGTGCCGTTTCTGTTTTCCTGCCACACCACAGGTGCCTCGACATCCCCTTTCAAGCCTCCCTGCTGCCTTCGGCTGGCCCCCGTGGGCCCAAGGTGCTTTGTGGCAGTGAACTCGGGAGGCCCAGGGTCCCCTCGGCCCTGCGCATGTGCGCTGCTGAATCACTTTCGCCTGTGGGGGTAGACTTCTGTCGCGCGGTTTCTGTTTACCTGCCACACCACAGGTGCCTCGACCTACCCTTTCAAGCCCCCGTGCTGTTTTGGGCTGGTACGGCAGAGGAGAGGGGCCTGCCCCTCCCTCCCACGGAAGAAAGTGCCTTCCCAGAAGCCTCTGCGTTGGGCCCCGGGCCTCCTGGTGTCCCTGGTTCACACCCACGGAGCGAGTTGCAATCGCGGGGGGCAACCTATTGTGGCAAGAAGGCCCAGAAGGGAAGATAAGTCTTGAAAGGGGCGGTAGAGTCAACTGTGGAAGGAAAAAAAAAATGGCGTGGCCAAGGAGGGGGATTTGAGTCACCCCAAGGATGAAAGTGCCTTCCCAGCCGCCTCTGTGCGAGGCCCCGGGGAACCTATCATCTCTGGTTTGCAACTATGGTGTGTGTCGCTCCAGTGGGAGGCAGCCCAAAGTGGCAGGAAGGCCCAGAAGGGAAGGTAAGGCTTGAAAGGGGAGGTAGAGGCACCTGTGGAAGGAAAAAAAATGGCGTGGCCAAGGAGGGGGGCCTAGGTCCACCCACGGAGGATAGTGCCTGCCCCCCAGCCCCTGCACAGGGCCCCGGTGATCCTGGCATTTCTGGTTCACAAATATGGTGCGTGTCGCCCATGCGTGGGGCACCTCTGTGTGGCAACAGGGCCCAGAAGGGAAGATAAGGCTTAAAAGGGGAGGTAGAGGCACCTTTGGAAGGAAAAAAAGGCGAGGCAAAGGAGGGGAGCCTGGGTCCACCCGCAGATGAAGGTGCCTTCCAGGAGACCTTGCGTGGGGCTCTGGGGATCTTGGCATCACTTGTTGACACCCATAGTGCTTGTCACGCACATGGGGGGCACCCCTAATGGGCACGGAGGCCCACAAGGGAAGATAAGGCTTGAAAGGGGAGGCAGAGGCACCTGTGGAAGGAAAAAAAACTGTGCAGCAGATGAAGGGGGCCTAGTTCCCCGCAATTACGAAGTGCCTTCCCAGCAGCCCCTGCGCGGGGCCCCGGCAATGCTGGCATCCCTGGTTCACACCCACAGTGCATGTCACGCCCACAGAAGGTACCCCAAAGCATTGAGAATGCCCAGAATGGAAATTAAGTCTTGAAAGGGGAGGTAGAGGAACCTGTAGAAGGAAAAAAAATGACGCAGGAGAGGAGGGGGGCATGGGTCCCCCCATGAACGAAAGTACCTTCTCAGCAGCCCCTGCGCTGGGACCCAGGGATACTAGCATCAGAGGTTCCCACCCACAGTGCATGTCGCTCCCACAGGGGGCACCCCAAAGCAGCAAGAATGCCCAGATGGCAAGATACTGCTTGAAAGGAGGTAGAGTCACCTGCAGAAGGAAAAATAACAGCGTGGCAGAGGAGGGGGCCTGGGTCTCCCCACGTACAAAAGTGATTTCCCAGCATCCCCTGTGAGTGGCCCTGGGCATCCTGGTGTCCCTGGTTCACACCCACGATGCGAGTTGCAACCACAGGGGCAACCCAGTGTGGCAAGAGAGCCCAGAAAGGAAGATAAGGCTTGAAAGGGGAGGTAGAGGCACTTGTGGAAGGAAAATAAATGGCACGGCCGATGATGGGGTCCTGGTTCCTCCCAACGGACGAAAGTGCCTTCCCACCAGCCCCTGCGTGGGGTCCTGGGGATCCTGGTGTCACTGGTTCACACCAATGGTGCATTCACGCCCACAGGCGGCACTCCTAAGTGGCAAGAGGGCCAAGAAGTCAACATAAGGCTTCAAAGGGGATGTAAAGGCACCTGTGCAAGGAAAAAAATGGAATGGCAGAGTAGGGAAGTCTAGGACCCCCACGGAAAACAGTGCCTTCCCAGCAGACCCCGCATGGAGCCCCAAGGATCCTGGCATCCTGGTTCGCACCCATGGTGCGTGTCACACCACCAAAGTGGCAAGAAGGCCCAGAAGGGAAGATAAGGCTCCAAAGTGGAGGTAGAGGCATCTGTGGAAGTGGAAGGAAAAAAAATGGCAAGGCAGAGGAGGGGGGCCTGGGTCCCCACTAGGATGGACGTGTCATCCCAGCAGACCCTGCAGGTGGGCCCAGGGATCCTGACGCCCCTTTTTTCGCACCCTCGGTGCGTATCACACGCACGAGGGGCACCTCAATGTGGCAAGAAGGCCCAGAAGGGAAGATAAGGCTTGAAAGGGGAGGTAGAGGCACCTGTGGAAGGAAATAAACCAGCACGGCAGTGGACAGCACATGGGTCCCCCACAGACGTAAGTGCCTTACCAGCAGCCCCTACGTGGGGCCCCAGGGATCCTGGCATCCCTGGTTCACACTCAAGGTGTGTTTGTGTTTCAAGCCCGTGGGTGGCACCTCAAAGTGGTAAGAAGGCCCAGAAGGGAAGACAAGGCTTGAAAGGGTGGTAGAGGCACCTGTGGAAGGAAAAAAAATGGCGCGGCAGAGGAGGGGTGGCCAGGTCTCCCAATGGATGAAAAGTTCCTTCCCAGCAGCCACTGCGCAGGGGTGCGGTGATCCTAGCGCCCCTGCTTGGCACCCACGTTGAATGTTGCCCATGCGGAATGCACCATAAAGCAGCAAGAGTGGCCAGAAGCGAAGATACGGCTTGAAAGGGGAGGTAGAAGCACCTGTGGAAAGAAAAACAAAGGTGCAGCTGAGGAGGGTGGCCTGGGTCCCCCCAAAGACGAAAGTGCCTTCCCAACAGCACCTGCTCTGGGCCCCAGGGATCCTGGCATCCCTGGATCGCACCCACGGTGCATGTCATGCCCACGAGGGTACCCCCCAAAGGGGAGGAAATCCCAGAATGGAAGATGAGGCTTGAAAGTGGAGGTAGAGGCACGTGTGGAAGGAAAAAAAAATGTCGCGGGGGAGGAGGGGTTCTTGGGTCCCCCCACGGAAGAAAGTGCCTTCCCAGCAGCCCCTGTGTGGAGCTCCGGGGATACTGGCATCCCTCATTTGCACCCATGGTGTGTGTTGCGCTCGCGGGAGGCATCCCAAAGTGGCAGGAAGATCCAGAAGAGAAGATAAAGCCTGAAAGGGGAGATAGACGCACCTGTGAAGGAAAAAATTGGCAGAGGAGAGGTTCCTGGGTCCCCCTACAAATGAACGTGCCTTTCCAGCAGCCCCGTAGCGGGGACACGGGGATCCTGGCATCCCTGTTTCACAACCATGGTGCGTGTCGCCCCCATGGGGGCCACCCCAAAGCAGCAAGAAGGGCCAGAATGGAAGATAAGACTTGAAAGGAGAGCTAAAGACATCTGTAGAAGAAAAGGAAACGGCGTGGCAGTAAATGGGGGCCTGGGTTCTCCCAAGGATGAAAGTTCCTCCCCAACAGCCCCTGTGCACGGCCCCCTGGCATCCAGGCATCCCTGGTTCGCACCCACAGTGCATGTTGCGCCTGCAGGGGCACCCGAAGTCATCAAGAAGACCCAGAAAAGAAGATAAGGCTTGAAAGGGGAGGTG
>NW_026652800.1:0-23386 GCF_009828535.3 Hylobates moloch
TTCCTTTTTCCTCTATAGGCCCCTTTGTGCTCCGAATGTCCCCTTCCAGTTTCTACAGAAAGAGTGTTTCAGAGCTGCTCAATCAAAAGTAAGCTTCAACTCTGTTAGTTGAATGCACGGAACAGAAAGAAGTTTCACAGAAGGCTCCTGTGTAGTTTCTATTTGACGATATACCTTTTAACACTATGAGCCCCTTAGCGCTCAGAATGTCCACTTGCAGTTTCAACAGAAAAGGTGTTTCAGAACTGTTCTATCAAAAGTAAGCTTCAACTCTGCTAGTTCAACGCAGAGAACAGAAAGAAGTTTCACAGACTGATTCTGTGTAGCTTCTATTTCAAGATATACGTTTTTTCACTCTAGGCCCCTTAGTGCTCCGAATGTCCCCTTGTAGTTTCTACAGAAAGAGTGTTTTAGAAATGCTCTATCAAAAGTAAGCTTCAACTCTGTTAGTTGAATGCAAATAACAGAAAGCAGTTTCACAGAATGCTTCTGAGTAGTTTTTATTTGAAGATATTCCTTTTTCTTCTATAAGCAACTTAGCGCTCAGAATGTCCTGTTGCAGTTTCTACAGAAAGAGTGTATCAGAACTGCTCTATCAAAAGTAAGCTTCAATTCTGTTAGTTGAATGCACAGAACAGAAATAAGATTCACAGAATGCTTCTGTGTAGTTTTTATTTGAAGATATTCCTTTTTCCACTATAGGCCCCTTAGTTCTCCGAATGTCCCCTTCCAGTTTCTACAGAATGAGTGTTTCAGAACTGCTCAATATAAGTAAGTTTCAACTCTGTTAGTGGAATGCACAGAACAGAACGAAGTTTCACACAATGCTTCTGTGTCGTTTTTAATTGAAGATATTCCTTTTTCCACTATAAGCCCCTTAGCGCTCAGAATGTCCACTTGCAGTTTCAACAGAAACAGTGCTTCAGAACTGCTCTATCTAAATAAAGCTTCAACTCTGCTAGTTCAATGCAGAGAACAGAAAGAAGTTTCACAGAATGATTCTGTGTAGCTTCTATTTCAAGATATACCTTTTTTCACTCTAGGCCCCTTAGCGCTCTGAATGTCCCCTTGCAGTTTCTACAGAAAGAGTGTTTCAGAACTGCTCAATCAAAAGTAAGCTTCAACTCTGTTAGTTGAATGCAAATAACAGAAAGCAGTTTCACAGAATGCTTCTGAGTAGTTTTTATTTGAAGATATTCCTTTTTCCACTGTAGGCCCCTTAGCGCTCAGAATGTCCGATTGCAGTTTCTACAAAAAGAGTGTTTCATAACTGCTCTGTCAAACGTAAGCTTCAACTCTGTGAGTTGAATGCACAGAACAGAAAGAAGTTTCACAGAATGCTTCTGGGTACTTTTTATTTGAAGATATTCCTTTTTCCACTATAGGACCCTTAGTGCTCCGATTGTCCCCTTGCAGTTTCTACAGAAACAGTGTTCCAGAACTGTTCAATCAAAGGTAAGCTTCAACTCTGTTAGTTGAATGCACAGAACAGAAGGATGTTTCACAGAATGCTTCTGTGTGGTTTTTATTTGAAGATATTCCTTTTTCCACTATAGGCCCTTTTGTGCTCCGAATGTCCCCTTCCAGTTTCTACAGAAAGAGTGTTTCAGAACTGCTCATTCAAAAGTAAGCTTCAACTCTGTTAGTTGAATGCACAGAACAGAAAGAAGTTTCACAGAACGCCTCTGTGTAGTTTCTATTTGAGGATATACCTTTTCCCACTATGAGCCCCTTAGTGCTCAGAATGTCCCCATGCAGTTTCTACAGAAAGAGTGTTTCATAACTGCTCTGTCCAAAGTAAGCTTCAACTCTGTTAGTTGAATGCACAGAACAGAAAGAAGTTTCACAGAATGCTTCTGTGTAGTTTTTATTTGAAGATATTCCTTTTTCCACTATAATCACCTTAGCCCTCAGAATGTCCTCTTGCAGTTTCTACAGAAAGAGTGTTTCAGAACTGCTCTATCAAAAGTCAGCTTCAACTCTGTTAGATGAATGCACAGAACAGAAATAAGATTCACAGAATGCTTCTGCGTAGTTTTTATTTGAAGATATTCCTTTTTCCACTATAGGCCCCTTAGTGCTCCGAATGTCCCCTTCGAGTTTCTACAGAAAGAGTGTTTCAGAAATGCTCTATCAACAGTAAGCTTCAACTCTGCTGGTTGAATGCAAATAACAGAAAGCAGTTTCACAGAATGCTTCTGAGTAGTTTTTATTTGAAGATATTCCATTTTCCACTGTAGGCCCCTTAGCGCTCACAATGTCCGCTTGCAGTTTCTACAAAAAGAGTGTTTCATAACTGCTCTAGCAAACGTAAGCTTCAACTCTGTGAGTTGAATGCACAGAACAGAAATAAGTTTCACAGAATGCTTCTGTGTACTTTTTATTTGAAGATATTCCTTTTTCCACTATAGGACCCTTAGTGCTCCGAATGTCCCCTTGCAGTTTCTACAGAAACAGTGTTCCAGAACTGTTCAATCAAAGGTAAGCCTCAGCTCTGTTAGTTGAATGCATAGAACAGAAAGAAGTTTCACGGAACGCCTCTGTGTAGTTTCTATTTGACTATATACCTTTTCCCACTATGAGCCCCTTAGCGCTCAGGTTGTCCCCATGCAGTTTCTACAGAAAGAGTGTTTCATAACTGCTCTGTCAAAACTAAGCATGAACTCTGTTAGTTGAATGCACAGAACAGAAAGAAGTTTCACAGAATGCTTCTGTGTAGTTTTTATTTGAAGATATTCCTTTTTCCACTATAATCACTTTAGCGCTCAGAACGTCGTCTGGCAGTTTCTACCGAAAGAGTGTTTCAGAACTGCTCTATCAAAAGTAAGCTTCAACTCTGTTAGTTGAATGCACAGAACAGAAGGATGTTTCACAGTATACTTCTGTGTGGTTTTTATTTGAAGATATTCCTTTTTCCACTATAGGCCCCTTTGTGCTCCGAATGTCCCCTTCCAGTTTCTACAGAAAGAGTGTTTCAGAACTGCTCAATCAAAAGTAAGCTTCAACTCTGTTAGTTGAATGCACATAACAGAAAGAAGTTTCACAGAACGCCTCTGTGTAGTTTCTATTTGACGATATATCTTTTCCCACTATGAGCCCATTAGCACTCAGAATGTCCCCATGCAGTGTCTACAGAAAGAGTGTTTCAGAACTGCTCTGTCAAAACTACGATTCAACTGTGTTAGTTGAATGCACAGAACAGAAAGAAGTTTCACAGAATGCTTCTGTGTAGTTTTTATTTGAAGATATTCCTTTTTCCACTGTAATATCCTTAGGGCTCAGAATGTCCCCTTGCAATTTCTACAGAAAGAGTGTTTCAGAAATGCTCTATCAAAAGTAAGCTTCAAATCTGTTAGTTGAATGCAAATAAGAGAAAGCAGTTTCACAGAATGCTGCTGAGTAGTTTTTATTTGAAGATATTCCTTTTTCCACTGTAGGACCCTTAGCGCTGAGAATGTCCCCTTGCAGTTTCTACAGAAAGAGTGTTTCAGAAATGCTCTATCAAAAATAAGCTTCAACTCTGTTAGTAGAATGCACAGAACACAAAGAAGTTTCACAGAATGCTTCCGTGTAGTTTTTCTTTGAAGATATTTCTTTTTCCACTGTAGGCCCCTTAGCGCTCAGAATGTCCCACTGCTGTTTCTACAGAAAGAGTGTTTCATAACTGCTCTATAAATAGTAAGCTTCAACTCTGTTAGTTGAATGCACAGAACAGAAAGAAGTTTCACAGAATGCTTCTGTGTGGTTTTTATTGGAAGATATTCCTTTTTCCTCTATACGCCCCTTTGTGCTCCGAATGTCCCCTTCCAGTTTCTACAGAAAGAGTGTTTCAGAGCTGCTCAATCAAAAGTAAGCTTCAACTCTGTTAGTTGAATGCACGGAATAGAAAGAAGTTTCACAGAAGGCCCCTGTGTATTTTCTATTTGACGATATACCTTTTAACACTATGAGCCCCTTAGCGCTAAGAATGTCCTCTTGCAGTTTCAACAGAAAGAGTGTTTCAGAACTGCTCTATCAAAAGTAAGCTTCAACTTGCTAGTTCAATGCAGAGAACAGAAAGAAGTTTCACAGAATGATTCTGTGTAGCTTCTATTTCAAGATATATCTTTTTTCACTCTAGGCCCCTTAGCCCTCCGAATGTCCCCTTGCAGTTTCTACAGAAAGAGTGTTTCAGAAAAGCTCTATCAAAAATAAGCTTCAACTCTGTCAGTTGAATGCAAATAACAGAAAGCAGTTTCCCAGAATGCTTCTGAGTAGTTTTTATTTGATGATAATCCTTTTTCCACTGTAGGACCTTAGCGCTCAGAATGTCCCCTTGCAGTTTCTACAGAAAGAGTGTTTCATAACTGCGCTATCAAACGGAAGCTTCAACTCTGTTAGTAGAATGCACAGAACACAAAGAAGTTTCAAAGAATGCTTCCGTGTAGTTTTTCTTTGAAGATATTTCTTTTACCACTGTAGGCCCCTTAGCGCTCAGAATGTCCCATTGCTGTTTCTACAGAAAGAGTGTTTCATAACTGCTCTATAAATAGTAAGCTTCAACTCTGTTTGTTGAATGCACAGAACAGAAACAAGTTTCACAGAATGCTTCTGTGTACTTTTTATTTGAAGATATTCCTTTTTCCACTATAGGACCCGTTGTGCTCCGAATGTCCCCTTGCAGTTTTCACAGAAACAGTGTTCCAGAACTGTTTAATCAAAGGTAAGCTTCAACTCTGTTAGTTGAATGCACAGAACAGAAGGAGGTTTCACAGAATGCTTCTGTGTGGTTTTTATTTGAAGATATTCCTGTTTCCTCTATAGGCCCCTTTGTGCTCCGAATGTCCCCTTCCAGTTTCTACAGAAAGAGTGTTTCAGAAATGCTCTATCAAAAGTAAGCTTCAACTCTGTTAGTTGAATGCAAGTAACAGAAAGCAGTTTCACAGAATGCTTCTGAGTAGTTTTTATTTGAAGATATTCCCTTTTCCACTGTAGGCCGCTTAGCACTCAGAATGTCCGCTTGCAGTTTCTACAAAAAGAGTGTTTCATAACTGCTCTATCAAACGTAATATTCAACTCTGTGAGTTGAATGCACAGAACAGAAAGACGTTTCAGAGAACGTTTCTGTGTGGTTTTTATTTGAAGATATTCCTTTTTCCACTGTAGGCCCATTAGCGCTCAGATTGTCCCCTTGCTGTTTCTACAGAAAGAGTGTTTCATAACTGCTGTATCAAAAGTAAGCTTCAACTCTGTTAGTTGAATGCACAGAACAGAAAGTAGTCTCACAGAATGCTTCTGTGTCGTTTTTATTTGAAGATATTCCTTTTTCCCCTGTAGGCCCATTAGTACTCGGAATGTCCCCTTCCAGTTTCTACAGAAACAGTGTTTCAGAACTGCTCAATCAAAAGTAAGGTTCAACTCTGTTTGCTGAATGCACAGAACAGAAAGAAGTTTCACAGAACGCCTCTGTGTAGTTTTTATTTGAAGATATTCCTTTTTCCACTAAAGGCCCCTTAATGCTCCGAATGTCCCATTCCAGTTTCTACAGAAAGAGTGTTTCAGAACTGCTCTATCAAAAGTAAGCTTCAACTCTGCTCGTTCAATGGAGAGAACAGAAAGAAGTTTCAGAGAATGATTCTGTGTAGCTTCTATTTCAAGATATTCCTTTTTTCACTCTAGGCCCCTTAGCGCTCCGAATGTCCCCTTGCAGTTTCTACAGAAAGAGTGTTTCAGAAATGCTCTATCAAAAGTAAGCTTCAACTCTGTTAGTTGAATGCAAATAACAGAAAGCAGTTTCACAGAATGCTTCTGAGTAGTTTTTATTTGAAGATATTCCTTTTTCCACTGTAGGACCCTTAGCGCTCAGAATGTCCCCTTGCAGTTTCTACAGAAAGAGTGTTTCATAACTGCGCTATCAAACGGAAGCTTCAACTCTGTTAGTAGAATGCACAGAACACAAAGAAGTTTCACAGAATGCTTCCGTGTAGTTTTTCTTTGAAGATATTTCTTTTTCCACTGTAGGCCCCTTAGCGCTCAGAATGTCCCATTGCTGTTTCTACAGAAAGAGTGTTTCATAACTGCTCTATAAATAGTAAGCTTCAACTCTGTTAGTTGAATGCACAGAACAGAAAGAAGTTTCACAGAATGCTTCTGTGTACTTTTTATTTGAAGATATTCCTTTTTCCACTGTAGGACCCTTAGTGCTCAGAATGTCCCCTTGCAGTTTCTACAGAAACAGTGTTCCACAACTGTTCAATCAAAGGTAAGCTTCAACTCTGTTAGTTGAATGCACAGAACAGAAGGATGTTTCACAGAATGCTTCTGTGTTGTTTTTATTTGAAGATATTCCTTTTTCCACTATAGGCCCCTTTGTGCTCCGAATGTCCCCATCCAGTTTCTACAGAAAGAGTGTTTCAGAACTGCTCAATCAAAAGTAAGCTTCAACTCTGTTAGTTGAATGCACAGAACGGAAAGAAGTTTCACAGAACGCCTCTGTGTAGTTTCTATTTGACGATATACCTTTTCCCACGATGAGCCCCTTAGCGCTCAGAATGTCCCCTTGCCGTTTCTACAGAAAGAGGGTTTCATAACTGCTCTGTCAAAACTGAGCTGCAACTCTGTTAGTTGAATGCACAGAACAGAAAGAAGTTTCACAGAATGCTTCTGTGTAGTTTTTATTTGAAGATATTCCTTTTTCCACTATAAGCACCTTAGCGCTCAGAATGTCTTCTTGCAGTTTCTACATAAAGAGTGTTTCAGAACTGCTCTATCCAAAGTAAGCTTCAACTCTGTTAGTTGAATGCACAGAACAGAAATGAAATTCACAGAATGCTTCTGTGTAGTTTTTATTTGAAGATATTCCCTTTTCCACTATAGGCCCCTTAGTGCTCGGAATATCCCCTTCCAGTTTCTACTGAAAGAGTGTTTCAGAACTGCTCAATCAAAAGTAAGCTTCAACTCTGTTAGTTGAATGCACAGAACAGAAAGAAGTTTCACAGAATGCTTCTGTGTCGTTTTTATTTGAAGATATTCCTTTTTGCACTATAAGCCCCTTAGCGCTCAGAATGTCCACTTGCAGTTTCAACAGAAAGAGTGTTTCAGAACTGCTCTATCAAAAGTAAGCTTCAACTCTGCTAGTTCAATGCAGAGAACAGAAAGAAGTTTCACAGAATGATTCTGTGTAGCTTCTATTTCAAGATATACCTTTTTTCACTCTAGGCCCCTTAGCGCTCCGAATGTCCCCTTGCAGTTTCTACAGAAAGAGTGTTTCAGAAATGCTCTATCAAAAGTAAGCTTCAACTCTGTTAGTTGAATTCAAATAACAGAAAGCAGTTTCACAGAATGCTTCTAAGTAGTTTTTATTTGAAGATATTCCTTTTTCCACTCTAGGACCCTTAGCGCTCAGAATGTCCGCTTCCCTTTTCTACAGAAAGAGTGTTTCATAACTGCCCTATCAAACGGAAGCTTCAACTCTGTTAGTAGAATGCACAGAACACAAAGAAGTTTCACAGAATGCTTCCGTGTAGTTTTTCTTTGAAGATATTTCTTTTTCCACTGTAGGCCCCTTAGCGCTCAGAATGTCCCATTGCTGCTTCTACAGAAAGAGTGTTTCATAACTGCTCTATAAATAGTAAGCTTCAACTCTGTTAGTTGAATGCACAGAACAGAAAGAAGTTTCACAGAATGCTTCTGTGTCGTTTTTATTTGAAGATATTCCTTTTTGCACTATAAGCGCCTTAGCGCTCAGAATGTCCACTTGCAGTTTCAACAGAAAGAGTGTTTCAGAACTGCTCTATCAAATGTAAGCTTCAACTCTGCTAGTTCCATGCAGAGAACAGAAAGAAGTTTCACAGAATGATTCTGTGTAGCTTCTATTTCAAGATATACCTTTTTTCACTCTAGGCCCCTTAGCGCTCCGAATGTCCCCTTGCAGTTTCTACAGAAAGAGTGTTTCAGAAATGCTCTATCAAAAGTAAGATTCAACTCTGTTAGTTGAATGCAAATAACAGAAAGCAGTTTCACAGAATGCTTCTGAGTCGTTTTTATTTGAAGATATTCCTTTTTCCACTGTAGGACCCTTAGCACTCAGAATGTCCCCTTGCAGTTTCTACAGAAAGAGTGTTTCGTAACTGCGCTATCAAACGGAAGCTTCAACTCTGTTAGTTGAATGCACAGAACAGAGATAAGATTCACAGAATGCTTCTGTGTAGTTTTTCTTTGAAGATATTTCTTTTTCCACTGTAGGCCCCTTAGCCCTCAGAATGTCCCATTGCTGTTTCTACAGAAAGAGTGTTTCAGAACTGCTCAATCAAAACTAAGCTTCAACTCTGTTAGTTGAATGCACAGAACAGAAAGAAGTTTCACAGAACGCCTCTGTGTATTTTCTATTTGACGATATATCTTTTCCCACTATGAGCCCCTTAGCGCTCAATATGTCCCCATGCAGTTTCTACGGAAAGAGTGTTTCATAACTGCTCTATCAAAACTAAGCTTCAACTCTGTTAGTTGAATGCACAGAATAGAAAGAAGTTTCACAAAATGCTTCTGTGTGGTTTTTATTTGAAGATATTCCTTTTTCCACTATAGGACCCTTAGTGCTCCGAATGTCCCCTTGCAGTTTCTACAGAAACAGTGTTTCAGAACTGTTCAATCAAAGGTAAGCTTCAACTCTGTTAGTTGAATGCACAGAACAGAAGGATGTTTCACAGAATGCTTCTGTGTGGTTCTTATTTGGAGATGTTTCTTTTTCCACTGTAGGCCCCTTAGCGCTCAGAATGTCCCATTGGTGCTTCTACAGAAAGAGTGTTTCATAACTACTCTAAATAGTAAGCTTCAACTCTGTTAGTTGAATGCACAGAACAGAAAGAAGTTTCACAGAATGCTTCTGTGTAGTTTTTATTTGAAGATATTCCTTTTTCCACGATAAGCACCTTAGCGTTCAGAATGTCCTCTTGCAGTTTCTACAGAAAGAGTGTTTCAGAACTGCTCTATCCAAAGTAAGCTTCAACTCTGTTAGTTGAATGCACAGAACAGAACTAAGATTCACAGAATGCTTCTGTGTAGTTTGTATTTGAAGATATTCCTTTTTCCACTATAGGTCCCTTAGTGCTCCGAATGTCCCCTTCCAGTTTCTACAGAAAGAGTGTTTCAGAACTGCTCAATCAAAAGTCAGCTTCAACTCTGTTAGTTGAATGCACAGAACAGACAGAAGTTTCACAGAATGCTTCTGTGTCGTTTTTATTTGAAGATATTCCTTTTTCCACTATAAGCCCCTTAGCGCTCAGAATGTCCACTTGCAGTTTCAACAGAAAGAGTGTTTCAGAACTGCTCTATCAAAAGTAAGCTTCAACTGTGTTAGTTGAATGCACAGAACAGAAAGAAGTTTCACAGAATGCTTCTGTGTAGTTTTTATTTGAAGATATTCCTTTTTCCACTGTAATCACCTTAGCGCTCAGAATGTCCCGTTGCAGTTTCTACAGAAAGAGTGTTTCAGAAATGCTCTATCAAAAGTAAGCTTCAACTCTGTTAGTTGAATGCAAATAAGAGAAAGCAGTTTCACAGAATGCTTCTGAGTAGTTTTTATTTGAAGATATTCCTTTTTCCACTGTAGGACCCTTAGCGCTCAGAATGTCCCCTTGCAGTTTCTACAGAAAGAGTGTTTCATAACTGCGCTATCAAACGGAAGCTTCAACTCTGTTAGTAGAATGCACAGAACCCAAAGATTTTCACAGAATTCTTCCGTGTAGTTTTTCTTTGAAGATATTTCTTTTTCCACTGTAGGCCCCTTAGCGCTCAGAATGTCCCATTGCTGTTTCTACAGAAAGAGTGTTTCATAACTGCTCTATAAATAGTAAGCTTCAACTCTGTTAGTTGAATGCACAGAACAGAAAGAAGTTTCACAGAATGCTTCTGTGTACTTTTTATTTGAAGATATTCCTTTTTCCACTGTAGGACCCTTAGTGCTCCGAATGTCCCCTTGCAGTTTCTACAGAAACAGTGTTCCACAACTGTTCAATCAAAGGTAAGCTTCAACTCTGTTAGTTGAATGCACAGAACAGAAGGATGTTTCACAGAATGCTTCTGTGTGGTTTTTATTTGAAGATATTCCTTTTTCCACTATAGGCCCCTTTGTGCTCCGAATGTCCCCTTCCGTTGTCTACAGAAAGAGTGTTTCAGAACTGCCCAATCAAAAGTAAGTTTCAACTCTGTTTGCTGAATGCACAGAACAGACAGGAGTTCACTGAACGCCTCTGTGTAATTTCTATTTCACGATACACATTTTCCCACTATGAGCCCGTTAGTGCTCAGAATGTCCTCATCCAGTTTCTACAGAAAGAGTGTTTCATAACTGCTCTATCAAAACTAAGCTTCAACTCTGTTAGTTGAATGCACAGAACAGAAAGAATTTTCACAGAATGCTTCTGTGTAGTTTTTATTTGAAGATATTCCTTTTTCCTTTATAAGCAACTTAGCGCTCAGAATGTCCTGTTGCAGTTTCTACAGAAAGAGTGTTTCAGAACTGCTCTATCAAAAGTAAGCTTCAACTCTGTTAGTTGAATGCACAGAACAGAAAGAAGTTTCACAGAGGGCCCCTGTGTAGTTTCTATTTGACGATATACCTTTTCCTACTATGAGCCCCTTAGCGCTCAGAATGTCCACTTGCAGTTTCAACAGAAAGAGTGTTTCAAAACAGCTCTATCAAAAGTAAGCTTCAACTCTGGTAGTTCAATGCAGAGAACAGAAAGAAGTTTCATAGAATGATTCTGTGTAGCTTCTATTCTAAGATATACCTTTTTTCACTCTAGGCCCCTTAGCGCTCCGTTTGTCCCCTTGCAGTTTCTACAGAAAGAGTGTTTCAGAAATGCTCTATCAAAAGTAAGCTTCAACTCTGTTAGTTGAATGCAAATAACAGAAAGCAGTTTCACAGAATGCTTCTGAGTAGTTTTTATTTGAAGATATTCCTTTTTCCACTGTAGGCCCCTTAGCGCTCAGAATGTCCGCTTGCAGTTTCTACAAAAAGAGTGTTTTATAACTGCTGTATCAAACGTACTCTTCAACTCTGTTAGTTGAATGCACAGAACAGAAAGAAGTTTCACAGAACGTTTCTGTGTAGTTTTTATTTGATGATATTCCTTTTTCCACTGTAGGCCCATTAGCGCTCAGATTGTCCCCTTGCTGTTTCTACAGAAAGAGTGATTCATAACTGCTGTATCAAAAGTAAGCTTCAACTCTGTGAGTTGAAAGCACAGAACAGAAAGAAGTTTCACAGAGTGCTTCTGTGTAGTTTTTATTTGAAAATATTCCTTTTTTCCCTGTTGGCCCATTAGTGCTCCGAATGTCCCCTTCCAGTTTCTACAGAAACAGTGTTTCAGAACTGCGCAATAAAAGTATGCTTCGACTCTGTTAGTTGAATGCACAGAACAGAAAGAAGTTTCACAGAATGCTTCTGTGTAGTTTTTATTTGAAGATATTCCTTTTTCCACTCTAACCCCCTCAGTGCTCGGAATTTTCTCTTGCAGTTTCCACAGAAACAGTGTTTCAGAACTGCTCAATCAAAAGGAAGCTTCAACTCTGTTTGTTGAATGCACAGAACAGATAGAAGTTTCACTGAATGATTCTGTGTTGTTTTTATTTGAAGATATTCCGTTTTCCAGTATAGGCCCCTTAGTTCTCCGATTGTCACCTTGCAGTTTCTACAGAAAGAGTGTTTCAGAACTGCTCAATCAAAAGAAGGTTCAACTCTGTTAGTTGAATGCGCAGAAGAGAAACAAGTTTCACAGAATGCTTCTGTGTAGTTTTTATTTGAAGAGATTCCTTTTTCCACTGTAGGACACTTAGCGCTCAGAATGTCCCCTTGCAGTTTCTACAGAAAGAGTGTTTCATAACTGCGCTATCAAACGGAAGCTTCAACTCTGTTAGTAGAATGCACAGAACACAAAGAAGTTTCACAGAACGCTTCCGTGTAGTTTTTCTTTGAAGATATTTCTTTTTCCACTGTAGGCCCCTTAGCGCTCAGAATGTCCCATTGCTGTTTCTACCGAAAGAGGGTTTCAGAACTGCTCAATCAAAAGTCAGCTGCAACTCTGTTAGTTGAATGCACAGAACAGAAAGAAGTTTCACAAAATGCTTCTGTGTAGTTTTTATTTGAAGATATTCCGTTTTCCACTATAAGCACTTTATCGCTCAGAATGTCCTCTTGCAGTTTCTACAGAAAGAGTGTTTCAGAACTGCTCTATCAAAAGTAAGCTTCAACTCTGTTAGTTGAATGCACAGAACAGAAATAAGATTCACAGAATGCTTCTGTGTAGTTTTTATTTGAAAATATTCCTTTTTCCACTATAGGCCCCTTAGTCCTCCGAGTGTCCCCTTCCAGTTTCTACAGAAAGAGTGTTTCATAACTGCTCTGTCAAAACCAACCTTCAACTCTGTTAGTTGAATGCACAGAACAGAAAGAAGTTTCACGGAATGCTTCTCTGCAGTTTTTATTTGAAGATAATTCTTTTTCAACTATAAGCACCTTAGCGCTCAGAATGTCCTCTTGCAGTTTCAACAGAAAGAGAGTTTCAGAACTGCTCTCTCAAAAGTAAGCTCATATCTGTCAGTTGAATGCACAGAACAGAAATAAGGTTCACAGAATGCTTCTGTGTAGTTTTTATTTGAATATATTCCTTTTTCCACTATAGGCCCCATACTGCTCCGAATGTCCCCCTCCAGTTTCTAAAGAAAGAGTGTTTCATAACTGCTCCGTCAAAACTAAGATTCAACTCTGTTAGTTGAATGCACAGAACAGAAAGAAGTTTCACAGAATGCTTCTGTGTCGTTTTTATTTGAAGATATTCCTTTTTCCACTATAAGCCCCTTAGCGCTCAGAATGTCCACTTGCAGTTTCAATAGAAAGAGTGTTTCAGAACTGCTCTATCAAAAGTAAGCTTCAACTCTGCTAGTTCAATACAGAGAACGAAAGAAGTTTCACAGAATGATTCTGTGTAGCTTCTATTTCAAGATATACCTTTTTTCACTCTAGGCCCCTTAGCGCTCTGAATGTCCCCTTGCAGTTTCTACAGAAAGAGTGTTTCAGAAATGCTCTATCAAAAGTAAGCTTCAACTCTGTTAGTAGAATGGACAGAACACAAAGAAGTTTCACAGAATTCTTCCGTGTAGTTTTTATTTGAAGATATTTCTTTTTCCACTGTAGGCCCCTTAGCGCTCAGAATGTCCCATAGCTGTTACTACAGAAAGAGTGTCTCATAACTGCTCTGTAAATAGTAAGCTTCAACGCTGTTAGTTGAATGCACAGAACAGAAAGGAGTTTCACAGAATGCTTCTGTGTAATTTTTATTTGAAGATATTCCTTTTTCCACTATAGGACCCTTAGTGCTCGGGATGTCCCCTTGCAGTTTCTACAGAAAATTGTTCCACAACTGTTCAATCAAAGGCAAGCTTCAACTCTGTTAGTTGAATGCACAGAACAGAAGGATGTTTCACAGAATGCTTCTGTGTGGTTTTTATTTGAAGATATTCCTTTTTCCACTATAGGCCCCTTTGTGCTCCGAATGTCCCCTTCCAGTTTCTACAGAAAGAGTGTTTCAGAACTGCTCAATCAAAAGTAAGCTTCAACTCTGTTAGTTGAATGCACAGATCAGAAAGAAGTTTCACAGAACGCCTCTGTGTAGTTTCTATTTGACGATATACCTTTTCCCACTATAGGCCCCTTAGCGCTCAGAATGTCCCCTTGCAGTTTATACAGAAAGAGGGTTTCAGAAATGCTCAATCAAAAATAAGCTTCAACACTGTTAGTTGAACGCACAGAACAGACAGAAGTTACACAGAATGCTTCTGTGTAGTTATAATTTGAAGATGTTCCTTTTTCCACTATAGGCCCCCTAGAGCTGTGAATGTCCACTGTCAGTTTCTACAGAAAGAGAGTTTCAGAACTGCTCAATCAAAAGTAATGTTCAACCCTGTTACTTGAATGCACAGAACAGAGAGAAGTTTCACAAAATAGTTCTGTGTAGTTATAATTTGAAGAAATTTCTTTTTCCACTACTGGCCCTTTTGTGCTCTGAATATCCACCTGCAGTTTCTACAGAAAGAGGGTTTCAGAACTGCTCAATCAAAAGTAAGCTTCAACTCTGTTATTTGAATGCACAGAACAGAAAGAAGTTTCACAGAATGGTTCTGTGTAATTTTTTCTTGAAGATATTCCTTTTTCCTCTGTAGGCCAGGGAGCGCTTCGATTATCCACTTGCAGTTTCTACAGAAAGAGTGTTTCGGAACTTCTCAACCAAAAGTAAAGTTCAACCCCTTTAGTTGAATACACAGAACAGAAAGAAGTTTCACAGAACGCTTCTGTGTTGTTTTTATTGGACGATGTTCCTTTTTCCACTGTAGGCCCCTTAGCGCTCTGAATGTCCCCGTGCAGTTTCTACAGAAAGAGAGTTTCAGAACTGCTGAATCAAAAGAAGATTCAACTCTGTTAGTTGAATGCACAGAACTGAAAGATGTTTCACATAATCCTTCTCTGTAGTTTTTATTTGAAGATATTCCTTTTCCACTATAGGCCACTTAGCGCTCCGAATGTCCACTTGCAGTTTCTACAGAAAGAGTGTTTCAGAACTGCTCAATTAATAGTAAGCTTCCACTCTGTTAGTTGAATGGACAGAACAGAAAGAAGCTTCACAGAATGCTTCTGTGTAGTTATAATTTGAAGATATTCCTTTTTCCACTATAGGCCTCGTAGCGCTCCGAATGTCCACTTGCAGTTTCTACAGAAAGAGTGTTTCAGAACTGCTCAATCAAAAGTAATGTTCAACCCTGTTTGTGGAATGCACAGAAGAGAGAGAAGTTTCACAGAATGCTTCTGTGTAGTTATAATTTGAAGATATTCCTTTTTCCACTATAGGCCCCCTAGCGCTCCGAATGTCCACTTGCAGTTTCTGCAGAAAGAGTGTTTCAGAACTGCTCAATCAAAAGTAATGTTCAACCCTGTTAGTTGAATGCACAGAACAGAGAGAAGTTTCACAGAATTCTTCTGTGTAGTTATAATGGGAAGATTTTCCTTTTTCCACTATAGGCCCCCGAGCGCTCCGAATGTCCACTTGCAGTTTCTACAGAAAGAGTGTTTCAGAAATCCTCAATCAAAAGTAAGGTTCAACCCCTTTAGTTGAATACACAGAAGAGAAAGATGTTTCACAGAACGCTTCTGTGTTGTTTTTATTGGAAGATGTTCCTTTTTCCACTATAGGCCCCTTAGCGCTCTGAATGTCCCCTTGCAGTTTTTACAGAAAGAGAGTTTCAGAACTGCTCAATCAATAGTAAGCTTCCACTCTGTTAGCTGAATTCACAGAACAGAAAGAAGTTTCAAAGAATGCTTCTGTGTAGTATTTATGTCTAGATATCACTTTTTCCACTATAGGCTTCATAGCGCTCAGAATGTCCACTCGCAGCTTCTACAGAAAGAGTGTTTCAGAACTGCGCAATCAAAAGTAAGCTTCAACCCTGTTAGTTGAATGCACAGAACAGAAAGAAGTTTCACAGAATGCTTCTGTGTAGTTATAATTTGAAGATATTCCCTTTTCCACTGTAGGCCCCCTAGCGCTCCGAGTGTCCACTTGCAGTTTCCACAGAAAGAGTGTTTCAGAACTGCTCAATCAAAAGTAAGCTTCAACACTCTTAGTTGAATACACAGAACAGTAAGAAGTTTCACAGAAAGCTTCTGTGTTGATATTAATTGGAAGATGTTCCTTTTTCCACTATAGGCCCCTTAGTATTCAGAATGTCCTCTTGCAGTTTCTACAGAAAGAGAGATTCAGAACTGCTCAATCAAAAGCAATCTTTAACTCGGTTAGTTGAATGCACAGAACAGAAAGGAGTTTCACAGAATGCTTCTATGTAGTTTTTATTTGTAGATATTCCTTTTTCCACTATAGGCCCCCTAGCGCTCCGAATGTCCCCTTGCAGTTTCTACAGAAAGAGTGTTTCAGAACTGCTCAATCAAAAGGAAAATTGAACTCTGTTAGTTGAATGCACAGAACATAAAGAAGTTTCACAGAATGCTTGTGTGTAATTTTTACTTGAAGATATTCCTTTTTCCTCTGTAGGCCAGATTGCGCTTCGAATGTCCTCTTGCAGTTTCTACAGAAAGAGAGATTCAGAACTGCTCAATCAAAAGCAAACTTTAACTCTGTTAGTTGAATCCACAGAACCAAAAGGAGTTTAAAAGAATGCTTCTCTGTAGTTTTTATTTGCAGATATTCCTATTTTAACTATAGGCCCCTTTGCGCTCCGAATATCCAATTGCAGTTTCTACAGAAAGAGTGTTTGAGAACTGCTCAATCAAAAGGAAAATTCAACTCTTTTAGTTGAAAGGACAGAACAGAAAGAAGTTTCACAGAATGATTCTATGTAGTTTTTATTTGAAGATATTCCTTTTTCCACTGCTGGCTAATTAGCGCTCCGAATGTCCACTTGCAGTTTCTACAGAAAGAGTTTTTCAGAACTCCTCAATCAAAAGTAATGTTCAACTCCTTTAGTTGAATACACAGAACAGAAAGAAGGTTCACAGAACGCTTCTGTGTTGTTTTTATTGGACGATGTTCCTTTTTCCACTGTAGACCCCTTAGCGCACTTAAAGTCCCCGTGCAGTTTCTACAGAAAGAGAGTTTCAGAACTGCTGAATCAAAAGAAGATTGAAATCTGTTAGTTGAATGCACAGAACTGAAAGAAGTTTCACATAATCCTTCTCTGTAGTTTTTATTTGAAGATATTCCTTTTTCCACTATAGGCCCCTTAGCGCTCCGAATGTCCACTTGCAGTTTCAACAGAAACAGTGTTTCAGAACTGCTCAATCAATAGTAAGCTTCCACTCTGTTAGTTGAACGGACAGAACAGAAAGAAGTTTCACAGAATGCTTCTGTGTAATTTTTACTTGAAGATATTCCTTTTTCCTCTGTAGGCCAGATAGCGCTTCAAATGTCCACTTGCAGTTTCTACAGAAAGAGTGTTTCAGAACTCCTCAATCAAAAGTATGGTTCAACCCCTTTAGTTGAATACACAGAACAGAAAGAAGTTTCACAGAACGCTTCTGTGTTGTTTTTATTGGACGATGTTACTTTTTCCACTGTAGGCCCCTTAGCGCTCTGAATGTCTCCGTGCAGTTTCTACAGAAAGAGAGTTTCAGAACTGCTGAATCAAAAGAAGATTCAACTCGGTTAGTTGAATGCACAGAACTGAAAGAAGTTTCACATAATCCTTCTCTGTAGTTTTTATTTGAAGATATTACTTTTTCCAGTATAGACCCCCTAGCGCTCCGAATGTCCACCTGCAGTTTCTACAGAAAGAGTGTTTCAGAACTGCTCACTCAAAAGCAATTTTCAACATTGTTAGTTGAATGCACATAACAGAGAGAAGTTTCACAGAATTCTTCTGTGTAGTTATAATTTGAAGAGATTCCTTTTTCCACTCTAGGCCCCCTAGCGCTCCGAATGTCCACTTGCAGTTTCTACAGAAAGAGTGTCTCAGAACTGCTCAATCATAAGGAAGTATCAACTCTGTTAGTTGAATGGACAGAACAGAATGAAGTTTCACAGAATGCTTCTGTGTAGTTTTTATTTGAAGATATTTCTTTTTCCACTACAGGCCCTTTAGTGCTTTGAATATCCACCTGCAGTTTCTACAGAAAGAGGGTTTCAGAACTGCTCAATCAATAGTAAGCTTCAACTATGTTTGTTGAATGCCCAGAACTGAAAGAAGTTCACAGAATGCTTCTGTGTAATTTTTACTTGAAGTTATTCCTTTTTCCTCTGTAGGCCAGATAGCGCTTCGAATGTCCATTTGCAGTTTCTACAGAAAGAATGTTTCAGAACTCCTCAATGAAAAGTAAGGTTCAACCCCTTTAGTTGAGTACACAGAACTGAAAGAAGTTTCACAGAACGCTTCTGTGTTGTTTTTTTGGAAGATGTTCCTTTTTCCCCTAGAGGCCCCTTAGCGCTCTGAATGTCCCCTTGCAGTTTCTACAGAAAGAGAGTTTCAGAACTGCTCAATCCAAAGCAAGATTCAACTCTGTTAGATGAATGCACAGAACTGAAAGAAGTTTCACATAATCCTTCTCTGTAGTTTTTATTTGAAGAAATTCCTTTTTCCACTATAGGCCCCTTAGCGCTCTGAATGTCCACTTGCAGTTTCAACAGAAAGAGTGTTTCAGAACTGCTCAATCAATAGTAAGCTTCCACTCTGTTAGTTGAATGAACAGAACAGAAAGGAGTTTCACAGAATGCTTCTCTGTAGTTTTTATTTGAAGATATTCCTTTTTCCATTATAGGCCCCCTAGCGCTCCGAATGTCCACTTGCAGTTTCTACAGAAAGAGTGTTTCAGAACTGCTCACTAAAAAGCAATGTTCAACCTTGTTTGTTGAATGCACAGAACAGAGAGAAGTTTCACAGAATTCTTCTGTGTAGTTATAATTTGAAGATATTCCTTTGTCCACTATAGGCCCCCTAGCGATCCGAATGTCCACTTGCAGTTTCTACAGAAAGAGTGTTTCAGAACTGCTCAATCAAAAGTAAGCTTCAACACTCTTAGTTGAACACACAGTACAGAAAGAAGTTTCACAGAATGCTTCTGTGTTGATTTTATTGGAAGATGTTCCTTTTTCCAATATAGGGCCCTTAGTCCTCCGAATGTCCTCTTGCAGTTTCTACAGAAAGAGAGATTCAGAAGTGCTCAATCAAAAGCAAACTTTAACTCTGTTAGTTGAATGCACTGAACCGAAAGGACTTTAACAGAATGCTTCTCTGTAGTTTTTATTTGCAGATATTCCTTTTTTAACTATAGGCCCCTTAGCGCTCCAAATGTCCATTTGCAGTTTCTACAGAAAGAGTGTTTCAGAACTGCTCAATCAAAAGGAAAATTCAACTCTGTTAGATGAATGGACAGAACAGAAAGAAGTTTCTCAAAATGCTTCTGTGGAGTTTTTATATGAAGATAGTACTTTTTCCACTACAGGCCCTTGGGTACTCGGAATATCCACTTGCAGTTTCTACAGAAAGAGGGTTTCAGAACTGCTCCATCAAAAGTAAGCTTCAACTCTGTTAGATGAATGCACAGAACAGAAAGAAGTTTCACACAATGCTTCTAGGTAGTTTTTTTTGAAGATATTCCTTTTTCCACTACTGGCCCATTAGCACTCCGAATGTCCACTTGCAGTTTCTAAAGAAAGAGTGTTTCAGAACTGCTCAATCATAAGGAAGATTCAACTCTGTTAGTTGAATGGACAGAACAGAAAGAAGTTTCACAGAATGCTTCTGTGTAGTTTTTATTTGAAGATATTTCTTTTTCCACTACAGGCCCTTTAGTGCTTTGAATATCCACCTGCAGTTTCTACAGAAAGAGGGTTTCAGAACTGCTCAATCAAAAGTAAGCTTCAACTATGTTAGTTGAATGCACAGAACAGAAAGTAGTTTCACAGAATGCTTCTGTGTAATTTTTACTTGAAGATATTCCTTTTTCCTCTGTAGGCCAGATAGCGCTTCGAATGTCCACTTGCAGTTTCTACTGAAAGAGTGTTTCAGAACTCCTCAATCAAAAGTAAGGTTCAA
Organism: Hylobates moloch; assembly: GCF_009828535.3. Taxonomy (NCBI): domain Eukaryota; kingdom Metazoa; phylum Chordata; class Mammalia; order Primates; family Hylobatidae; genus Hylobates; species Hylobates moloch. The sequence continues at coordinate 19,576 of NW_026652800.1, forward strand.
CCCCTTTAGTTGAATACACAGAACAGAAAGAAGTTTCACAGAACGCTTCTGTGTTGTTTTTATTGGACGAAGTTCCTTTTTCCACTGTAGGCCCCTTAGCGCTCGGAATGTCCCCGTGCAGTTTCTACAGAAAGAGAGTTTCAGAACTGCTGAATCAAAAGAAGATTCAACTCTGTTAGTTGAATGCACAGAACTGAAAGAAGTTTCACATAATCCTTCTCTGTAGTTTTTATTTGAAGATATTCCTTTTTCCACTATAGGCCCCTTAGCGCTCTGAATGTACACTTGCACTTTCAACAGAAAGAGTGTTTCAGAACTGCTCAATCAATAGTAAGCTTCCACTCTGTTAGTTGAATGGATAGAAAAAAAGAAGTTTCACAGAATGCTTCTGTGTAGTTATAATTTGAAGATATTCCTTTTTCCACTATATGCCTCGTAGCGCTCCGAATGTCCACTTGCAGTTTCTACAGAAAGAGTGTTTCAGAACTGCTCAATCAAAAGTAATGTTCAACCCTGTTAGTTGAATGCACAGAACAGAAGGAAGTTTCACAGAATGCTTCTATGTACTTATAATTTGAAGATATTCCTTTTTCCACTATAGGCCCCCTAGCGCTCCGAATGTCCACCTGCAGTTTCTGCAGAAAGAGTGTTTCAGAACTGCTCAATCAAAAGTAATGTTCAACCCTGTTAGTTGAATGCACATAACAGAGAGAAGTTTCACAGAATTCTTCTGTGTAGTTATAATGGGAAGATATTCCTTTTTCCACTATAGGCCCCCGAGCGCTCCGAATGTCCACTTGCAGTTCCTACAAAAAGAGTGTTTCAGAACTCCTCAATCAAAAGTAAGGTTCAACCCCTGTAGTTGAATACACAGAACAGAAAGATGTTTCACAGAACGCTTCTGTGTTGTTTTTATTGGAAGATGTTCCTTTTTCCACTATAGGCCCCTTAGCGCTATGAATGTCCCCTTGCAGTTTCTACAGAAAGAGAGTTTCACAACTGCTCAATCAATAGTCAGCTTCCACTCTGTTAGTTGAATTCACAGAACAGAAAGAAGTTTCAAAGAATGCTTCTGTGTAGTTTTTATGTCTAGATATCCCTTTTTCCACTATAGGCTTCATAGCGCTCAGAATGTCCACTCGCAGTTTCTACACAAAGAGTGTTTCAGAACTGCTCAATCAAAAGTAATGTTCAACCCTGTTAGTTGAATGCACAGAACAGAAAGAAGTTTCACAGAATGCTTCTGTGTAATTTTTACTTGAAGGTATTCCTTTTTCCTCTGTAGGCCAGATAGCGCTTTGAATGTCCACCTGCAGTTTCTACAGAAAGAGTGTTTCAGAACCCCTCAATCAAAAGTAAGGTTCAACCCCTTTAGTTGAATACACAGAACAGAACGAAGTTTCACAGAACGCTTCTGTGTTGATTTTATTGGAAGATGTTCCTTTTTCCAATATAGGTCCCTTAGTGCTCCGAATGTCCTCTTGCAGTTTCTACAGAAAGAGAGATTCAGAACTGCTCAATCAAAAGCAAACTTTAACTCTGTTAGTTGAATGCACGGAACCGAAAGGAGTTTAACAGAATGCTTCTCTGTAGTTTTTATTTGCAGATATTCATTTTTAACTATAGGCCCCTTAGCGCTCCGAATGTCCACTTGCAGTTTCTACAGAAAGATTGTTTCAGAACTGCTCAATCAAAAGGAAAATTCAACTCTGTTAGTTGAAAGGATAGAACAGAAAGGAGTTTCACAGAATGCTTCTATGTAGATTTTATTTGAAGATATTCCTTTTTCCACTACTGGCTCATTAGCGCTCCGAATGTCCACTTGCAGTTTCTAGAGAAAGAGTGTTTCAGAACTGCTCAATCATAAGGAAGATTCAACTCTGTTAGTTGAATGGACAGAACAGAAAGAAGTTTCACAGAATGCTTCTGTGTAGTTTTTATTTGAAGATATTCCCTTTTCCACTGCAGGCCCTTTAGTGCTTTGAATGTCCACTTGTAGTTTCTACAGAAAGTGTGTTTGAGAACTGCTCAATGAAAAGCAAGATTCAACTCTGTTAGTTGAATGCACAGAAATGAAAGATGTTTAACAGAATCCTTCTCTGTAGTTTTTATTTGAAGATATTCCTTTTTCCACTATAGGCCCCTTAGTGCTCCGAATGTCCACTTGCAGTTTCAACAGAAAGAGTGTTTCAGATCTGCTCAATCAATAGTAAGCTTCCACTCTGTTAGTTGAATTCACAGAACAGAAAGAAGTTTCAAAGAAGGCTTTGGCGTAGTTTTTATATGTAGATATCCCTTTCTCCACTATAGGCTTCATAGCGCTCAGAATGTCTACATGCAGTTTCTACAGAAAGAGTGTTTCAGAACTGCTCAATCAAAAGTAATGTTCAACCCTGTTAGTTGAATGCACAGAACAGAAAGAAGTTTCACAGAATGCTTCTGTATAGTTATAATTTGAAGATATTCCTTTTTCCACTATAGTCCCCCTAGCGCTCTGAATGTCCACTTGCAGTTTCTACAGAAAGTGTGTTTCAGAACTCCTCAATCAAAAGTAATGTTCAAACCTGTTAGTTGAATGCACAGAACAGAAGGAAGTTTCACAGAATGCTTCTGTGTAGTTATAATTTGAAGATATTCCTTTTTCCACTATAGGCCCCCTAGCGCTCCGAATGTCCACTTTCAGTTTCTACAGAAAGTGTGTTTTAGAACTGCTCAATCAAAAGTAATATTCAACCCTGTTAGTTGAATGCACAGAACAGAAAGGAGATTCACAGAATGCTTCTGTGTAGTTTTTATTTGAAGATATTCGTTTTTCCACACAGATCCTTTAGTGCTCTGAATGTCCACTTCCAGTTTCTGCAGAAAGAGGGTTTCAGAACTGCTCAATCAAAAGTAATCTTCAACTGTGTTAGTTGAATGCACAGAACAGAAAATAGTTTCACAGAATGGTTCTGTGTTGTTTTTATTGGAAAATGTCCTTTTTCCACGTTAGGCCCCGTAGTGCTCCAAATTTCCACTTGCAGTTTCTACAGAAAGAGTGTTTCAGAACTGCTCAATCAAAAGTAAGTTCCAACTCTCTTAGTTGAACGCACAGAACAGAAAGGAGTTTCACAGAATGCTGCTGTTTTGTTTTTATTGGAAGTTGTTCCTTTTTCCACCATAGGCCCCTTAATGCTCAGAATGTCCACTGGCATTTTTTTCAGAAAGAGAGTATCAGAACTGCTGAATCAAAAGTAAGATTCAAATCTTTTAGTTGAATGCACACAACAGAAAGAAGTTTCACAGAATGCATCCGTGTAGATTTTATTGGAACATATTCCTTTTTCCATCTATAGGCACCTAAGCGCAAGGAATGTCCACCTGCAGTTTCTAAAGAAAGAGTGTTTCAGAACTCCTCAATCAAAAGTAAGTCTCATTACTCTTAGTTGAATGCACAGAACAGAAAGAATTTTCACAGAATGCTTCTGGGTTGATTTTATTGGAAGATGTACCTTTTTCCATTATAGCACTTTTAGTGCTCCGAATGTCCTCTTGCAGTTTCTACAGAAAGAGAGTTTCAGAACTGCTCAATCAAAAGCAAGCTTAAACTCTGTTAGTTGAATGCACAGAACTGAAAGGACTTTCGCAGAATGCTTCTCTGTAGTTTTTAATTGAGGATATTTCTTTTTCCACTATAGGCCCCTTGGCGCTCCGAATGTCCACTTGCAGTTTCTACAGAAAGAGTGTTTCAGAACTGCTCAATCAAAAGGAAAATTCAACTCTGTTAGTTGAATGGACAGAACAGAAAGAAGTTTCACAGAATGCTTCTGTG